>NC_056471.1:3019894-3199894 GCF_008729295.1 Plectropomus leopardus | reverse complement strand
GTTAGTTAGTCCCTGCTCAGTGACTTGGGGTTAAACCTGATTTTCATGGCCAGGCTGTTTGAAAGCCTCCCATCTTTAACCTAGATTTAGAACAAGAAAAGCTGGAGTGTAAGTCTGTGTGTGCCGACTCATATAGGCTAAAGGTCCAGGAAGTAACCAGCAAGCAGACCCATGCAGGGCTTGAACACCATTGATTACATTTCCAAATTAGGCCCTAAAACTAGAGAAGCTTGGACTGGAGGGATGTGTTCACTTTTCCTGTTCCAGTGCAGATGTGAGCTGCTGCATTTGAATAAGCTGCAGTCTGCTATTGATTTGCAAGCGAGGCCAGAGAAAGTGCATTGCAGTAATCCAGTCTGCATGAGACGGAGGCATGCATAAGCTTCTCAGCATTCGACAGGGCAGGGTGCGGTCTGACCTTTGCAGTGTCTCCTGAGCTGATAAAAGGTAGTTTGAGTTAAGAGGGTGAGGTGTGCTGAGGAGTTCAGGCCACGAGTTCTTTACCTGCGGATCATAACTCAGACAGAGGGCATCACCACGTGTTGAAAAGTAGTGGGGATGGATAAAAAAATGTATATATTTAAATGGTCTTTAACATACGGGATTTTAGACATGATGGGCAGCCTGTTCTCACTCTGAACACGTCAAATACATCTGCTCTGTCAGTGCTTTTGGCCTACAAATGTGACACTAAAAGCCTATGTCTGACTGCAATGCAGCTTGATGGCGTCAGAAGAGAGCACGCTCAGTTGTTGTTATGATACACTGGTGGTCGGCCGAATGGCACTGGTTGAGTCTACATGCAACGCACATGGATGGCGTCACTTGAGAACTCGGCCGGACAGTAACACTCGTGTGTACACGAAATACTTAAGTGCGGCGTCAGAGCGAATGAGTGCACTCATAGGGTGGGTTGGTAAATGGGTCCCAACAACAACTGACTTTCATGTAGGAGTCTGACAGTTTGCGCTGTTGTGTAAACATAAGGACCGTGCTGCTTCATCCCACCATCACAAGAAGACATAAGGATGTCACTTACCATACGGGATGAGAACATGTTGGTCATGAGCGCATGTTGATTTCTACTTAGTTTCATGAAAATCGAGACAGTGCTTTTTCTGTAATCCTGCTGACATATATATATATCTTCATCCCACCATCACAAGAAGCCATAAGGTTGTCACTTACCATAGGGGATGATATATATATATATATATATATATATATATATATATATATATATATATATATGTAAAAAGAGACTGAAAACATAACCTCCTTAGGTATTATTAGGTAATAATAAGCAAATTGTGCGTGTGTTTTCGGAAGGATGTGTCACGTTTGTATTTGACAAACAGCCAAAAAAGTTTCACTTTTTTTCTTTCACTTCTAAGTGATTAGATCAAACAGATGTGCTGGTGGAGACGTAGCTTGGATTTGTCTCCCTATTGCACACTACACACTAATTCTATACATTAATTCCAACCCGGCATGCTCGAGTCTAGTGCTCAATTTAAAAGAAGGAGCTACTCATAGCTCTGAAGCTAAAGGAAACTGAGGACTCTAACAGCTCCAAAAAAAGTAAACTTGAAATTACAAATTAAGTTTTTACATTGAAATACAAACATACAAACATACAAATTGTTTGAAAGCTGAGCAAATTGGCCTGATTTTTTCCACAAACATGGGCAAAGAGTAAAAAAAAAGGATTAACAAGTACAAGAAAATTACCTGAAAAAAAGAAAATAAAGGAAAATAAAGACAGAAAGGGAAAATGACCAGGGAAAAGTGCTTAAAGATATAATATTTCTTTAAAATCATTTAAAATTTGTAATTATAACTATAAATGCAGTTTTTGCTGAGCTTTTTTATTTTTTTTTTTCCCTATAGACATTCAAAAATAATTCCCGAAATCTACTCTAAATTTCTTCTATGTGAAACATTGTTTTTGCCAAGTTGTTCATTGCTTTTTTTGCCTTGTTTTTGAAAGAAATCACACCATTTTGCTCTGAAAGCAGCATAAGAAAAGTGATGGCACTCTGTTTCAAAGAGTTAAGTACAAGTAAAACCTCTGCGAAGGAGGAGAGTCTGTGGTGAATAAGCGCCACAACAGTTTCAAATCATACCTGACACAAGTGTCACTAGGTTAAAGGAGCAGGCAGGAAACATATGTCTCCATAAAACTAGCGAGAATGTGGCTTGTCTTTTGTTTGAAGTTCATCTGTTCCTGCTTTGTTACTGCAAATGTACATAAGTCTATATAATATATGAAATACATTTCTGAATCCACAAGGTTATTGTTTTTTGTTTGTTTGTTTGTTTAGTAGAACTGAATGTGTGCTCATTTTGTCAAGTAGAATCCTGAAGAAATATTCTGTTCTCATATTCTGCCCTTGTTTAAACAGTGGGTGAGTTTATGTGTGTGTGTGCGTGTGTGTGCGTGTGTGTGCGCGTGCACGTTGGGGGGTTGTATACAAACAGGTGGGACGCGCTCAAACAGAGGGGGCAGGAATCTGGGTCACCGTGTTGTCTCTGGTTCAGGCAGAAGCAGTGTGGGGATGGCTGGGAACACAACCGGGCTCCCAACATGATACACCGCCCAGCAGGCCGCTCACTGCCTGCAGTTATACACACTGATACAGTGAGGGTGGGAGGGAAAATGAGTGCCTGGGGGGTGCATGCTGGGTGACACGACTGGCTGAAACTGAAAACACACTGAAACACACCATGGTATGTATTGTTCATGGTAGACTGAACACACACGCTGCTTTAGAAAATAAGTACATCAAGCTCTTACAATTTCACTCCGACTTATAAATAGATATAGTTGTGTTGCCTTTTAATATATTTTTAAAAATGTTTCAGAAATATAGGAAAAAGGCACTGAGCAACTTTGTAAGAAATATTGCACATATTGCAAGAAATTAGTACATTTAAAAAAATACAGAAAATAAATAAGCTAGGGCAAAAATTATAGGGAAAAATATCAAGGGAATAAGTAAAAGTTACTTAAAAAAATACATATTATTATTATAACTTATTATTATTATAACTTATTATTATTATTATTATTATTATTATTATTATTATTATTATGTGTAACATTTCCAGATGTACAACAATTCTCTTGGAATAATCCCCTAAAGCCAGCAGGAAGTCAGCCATTTTGAATTTACTATTCAATTTTGTTGCATTTTCGGCCATTTCTGGCGTTTCAAACTTTGACATCGTCCTCCTGCTAATTTCACCACAACCAAGCCTTTAAAATGTTGGTTATGATTCATTATGAATATTTTGAGTATTCGCGGAACAGCACAGAAGAAGAAGCACAGAAGTGCAAGGGCCTGTTCATTGCTGATTCTAGCTTTAATTTGAGTTTTTATTGAAGTCAGTTGCTCAGTCATATCCTATGCGTATTCCATCAGATAATAGAACAAGACACTCATCTGCTCCATCAATGGGGCTTTAGAAGCCAACACACAAGAGCAGGAGGGCGACAGAGTTCAAGCACACACCGAGAGCTGTTGGAGAAATGTCAGCGGCATAAACTCACCTTGCTGGGTTGTGAATAGAGGAAAAAAGAGGCATTGTACGCACCTGTAAATACAGGTGCAAAGATGGATGTGTCATGAAAGAAACGCATCAGCTCTTTTATTGATCTGTCGCTCTTTACAGAATCAGTAGTGGAAAGAAGCCTTTATCTGCTTTTCTTTATTTCACTGCTTGATACATTCTCCTTGTCTTTACCTGATCATCTGCTGTTTCTATGCCGTCAAGTAGCATCACATTTATGTCCTCAAAATGATTTTGCTCCACACTGTAAAATCTGACAAGTTGATTTTACTTAAAAAAAAAAAAAAAAAAAAAAAAAAATATATATATATATATATATATATATATATAAATAAATGATAGGAAACTGAAAAATGTAAGTAAATATAACTGTTACTCTTCTTTGTTTCATGTAATTTTTATGTCATATCTAATTGTTTAGTTTATCTGAATTAAGTTATATTAACTTGACTTGTAAAGGTGCTGCAACCTTAAAATTACAGGTTTAATCAAATCAATATGTCTAAGTTTTAGCAACATCAGTAACCCAGGTTTACTTTGCGATATATCTGTATTCTTGCAAAACTGCCAATCATATATTTATTTTCTTAAACATGTTAAGAAAACAGAGCTTGCAGATCTTCTAAAAATCTTGAACATGTTAAGTCAGACTGACTTGGTTTACGGAAGTTGCTAACACTTAGAAAGAACAATTTCATTTCACTTGTCATATTTAAGTTGCAAAACTTTACAACATTAAGTCAAACAGCTGCATTTTCATTTAATATAAAAAATGCTATAAAGTTAACATAAATTAAGATAAATAGTATATTTACTTTCCTCTTTTAAGGTTTCAAAGATTAATTAATTAATTAATTTTTAATAAGATCAACTTGTCTGATTTTACAGTGCGCAGGATGCCATGTTTAGTTAGAGTTTTTAATCTTATCTATTATCTTCAAAGTTATTGTGTCATACTTTCATTACCATAAACAATTAAAGATTCTTTCTATCTGACATCTGTTTTATTGTTGCTAAATGTTAAATCGAGACCACATTTCCCATAAACCCTGCTGCTCTCTTACCCTCTCAGCTCTCTGGGGTTTCTGTCTTTCCTTTAAGAGCATCAACACAGTGAATAATTCCTTCCTCAGCCTCCACATTACCAGGGGCCGCCAACCTTTCTGCTGATTGTTCCATTTGTTTACAGCAATTATGCTTCTCTCATAATTCTGCTCATCTCCTAAGGAATACACTAATGATTTTAACGGATGTGCAAATGACTCATCGATTGTCATAATTATTAAAAGACGAGGAGCCACCTTTGTTCTCCTTGTTGCTGAATAAAAACAAGACTAATTGAATTATACAGTCTTGTACATTATTACACTGGATGGTGCGGCTCATAATACGATTGTGAGCCAATTCTTATGCTCTTTTTATGCTGTGCATCTTGAGGTAGTCCTGCAAATCTGCAAAAAATACAAGCTATACATGCAGCTGTGTGATATGCATGAAAAACAACTTCAGCTCAGTCTCCCCTGGAATTACTGCACATTAATAATTACTGGTTCATTCTACCTGTTTAGAAAGTAGTGCACCTGTTAGTAAAGTCCTCATCAAGAACAAAAAATATGCATATTTTTATTTTCCTTGGGGCTATAATAATAAAAATCAACAGCTATTTTTTTCACAGACCCCAAAGATTTTTAAAAAATAGGCCTCAACCAAACAACTGATATGGCTGTTTATGCTAATGGTAAAACAGAGAGAAAAATCAAAATGATACGCCATGTACTTTTAATACTTTTAATGTTAGTATGCAAACATCACTTTGTTACCAAGTATTACCAGGGCTAGTATTTTTTCCTTACATGTATTTCAGATATTTACCATTAAACTACTTTGAAAACATCTCAGATATGAGCTATGTGCGTGTCAGTAGGAACTGGCTCAGTCTTGTTGCAGCAGGAGCTACAAGAGGTGTTATTGCATCACATAACTTTTCAAAAGTTGAGTGGATCATCTGGAAGTTTATAATCCACAATTCCTCTGTGAAATCGTGGACTATCAGCTCCCAGATATCCCTCATACATGGCCGCTCCCATGTATGAGGGACTCGCCTTTTCATTATCACTCACATAACACACCTACGTGGCCTTGGATTGGAAATAATGACGGCTAGTGAAGTGGCTGCAATAGAAATAAAGCTGCTCATGTTTTGAACATCCATCGCCATGCTTTTTGGAATGTTATCGCCAGAGGAGAAGTCGCAGAACATCACTTAGTGGAAACACGGTCATCTCGCAATTCTATTTTATTGACATTTCAAAAGTATCCCTCAAGTCACTAATCTGTAATGGAAACCTGCCGACTGACAAAGCAGCCACATTTGATGATTTCAGTATGAGGATGGGCTGTGTTTTCATGGTGGAAGTTCTGAATATAATGGAAACAGGAGGGATTAAAAAAAAAGCCTGGTTCTCTCTGCCATAGAGGAAAATAAAGGCCAGTATTTGAAAATTTAAAGTATGTGTTGTAGAATAAGACTAAAAATATGTACCTTATCTAATGCCAGAAATGATGCACACTCTAAAACTGTTATTTGTTGTTTGGGTACTTCACTTCCAATAATGAATCGTCATCCAGATAACCAGCATCACTATACCTTGCAAATATTTTTTGTTGTAGTGGTTGAAGCCTCAAGCTGATCAATAACTGTAAAACTTTATAGGCTATTGTTTTCCATTATCGGTTGTAATTACATTTAATATGGCATTGTTTGTTGGTGCTGCATCTTCCCTCACCCACAAAAGTCATATAAAATTCCATCAGGAGCCTTTCTGATGAGTCATTTTATGTTTGTGTCAGAATTCAATTTGTGTAATTAACGCGCCGGCATGTACAGACCTGCATTCCCTCAAAAAAACAAACAAAGCAAGCAGTTTCAGGTGACTTAAAATCAGTCCTTACAATGTAGAAATGACAAAGTTGGCCTGAACCAGCGGCACTAATCAGCTGGTGCTGCGAGGCAATGAAACACAGAAGATTCTTAATTAGTTTTTAAATCACTGTGCACAGTGTCTGCATCCTGGGCATCCACATTTTTTTCATCCAAACCAAATAAAGTGAACTAACGGCACGGTCGTCACAATGATGGATGGCACATCGAGCTCTGACCATGATTTAGATGCATTTTAGAGGCTTTGGAAGCTATTAAGTAAATCAATTTTCATTCAAGGTTGCTGCTGTTGACACAATGGATGGAAGTAAAATTGTTGTAGTGGATGGAAAGCAACTTCTGCACACTAGAAAAATGTGAACAATGCCGCTCCTCTACTTGAGCTTGAGGTAAATAATAAAAATATGTAAAAGCAAACAGTGTTGACTTTCAGATGCACAGTAAGTGGTGGACCTTTAATAAGTTATTTATTGATACAATACATGAAAAATAATACTAAATACAGGTTAGCTGCAAAACCTTTTTTTTTTTATTTTGATGTGAAAAGCTTTTGTTTGTTCAAAATGTTACAAAATGTCTCATAGTCCTTAAAAAATCAAAACCTTTAAAGAGTCAGTTTTTATCTTTAATTTTATACATCCATTTTTTGTTCATACAAGAGGTTTTAATGCCTCCACCACCCACATGTTTTCAGGTTTTTGGTGTGTGTCTGTATATCAGTCTGTCCATTCTCATGAAAGCAATATCTCAAGAACTCCTTGAGAGAATATCTTCAAATTTGGCACAAAAGTCCATTTGGAGTCAATTAAATGATTAGACTTTGGTTGTCATTCGGCAAAGGTCACTGTGAACTTGTCTGCCCTATTCTTGTGAACTCAATATTTCAAGAAGATCTTGAGAATTTTTCTTAAATTTGGCACAAACATCCACTTGGACTCAAAAATGAACTGATTAGAGTTTGGTGGTCATAGGTTAAAGGTCATATGACCTTATCGGTCTCATTCTTGTGAATGTGATACCTTAAGAAAACCTTGGGGGGATATCTTCAAATTTGGCACAAATGTAACTTGGACTCAACAAGGAAGTGCTTCAATTTTAGTGGTTACAGATCAAGGTCAGTGTTACCTTGCATCCGTCACATTCTCATGAACATGATTTCTAAGGAACATCTTGAGTGAATCAACTCAAATTTGCCGCAAAACGTTCAGTTTGACTCAACAATGAACTGACTGGATTTGGGTTGTCAAAGGTAAAGGTCACTGTGACCTTGCTTCTGTCTCACGTTTTATGTACTCAACATAATATTAAATATACCTTAAAAAGTTTTCTTAAATTTGGCACAAATATCTTCTTGGAATTAAAAGATCAACTGATTTGTCACATGTGAGTTCAGATGAGGACCCAAAGTCAGAAAAAAAGGCAGACTGGTGTACAAATAAAAAGCGAGCTTTAATGAAATGAAAATGTTCAAAAACAAGCAGGTAACCACAACACAAAGCACAAATAAAACATTAATCAAAAACTAAACTTAAACAAACCGGGATCAGAAAGAAAGAACTGAGGGGAGAAGACAGCAGCAACCATGGTGGAGACATCAGGGAATATCACAGACAAAATGACCAGGGACTAAGGGAGACACATAGGTGAACTAATCAGGAGAATGAGACACAGCTGGGGGAGGTGGACACAGAGAAAAGGAGGGAAACACAGAAATAAGGCTCATATGAGGCGGTGACAAAAGCTGCGATCAAGTTGGACAGTTTTCCTAACTTTTCCAGCAGCCTGTAGTCTATACAGGAAGTCACAGAAGCACCCACATCCTGTTAGAGCTGATTCATTCAAAACGTATCAGATTTGTTCATCAGTTTATTAAGTCTTCTGTTATTGTGATTAAGACACAGTAACCTCTTAAAATATTTTACAGGCAAGCTATCACAAAACACAGTTTGCCTCAGAGGGCTTTACAGCATATGACATGCTCTGCCCTGACCCTCTGACCCTCACATCACCTCAGGAAAAACTCCCGAAAAAGAACCCCTGTAAAGGGGGGAAGAAAAAAAAAGGAAGAAACCTCAGAAAGAGTGGCAGAGGATGATGAGGGATCCTTCTTCCAGGTCGGACAGACACGCAGTAGTTGTCGTAAGTAACATTTGGAATACAACCATGATAAAAAGGAAAGAGAGAGGGGAAGGGAGAGGGAGAGATGCAAAGCAATGGAAACAGATGCATGTCATATTACAATACTCTATGATAATATTGTCAGTGTTGATAAGAGTCCCGTGTATATTGATAGTGGAGACGTGGCTCATAATAATGGTAGTAGAAGGTTGCGTCAAGCACAATCACAGCATCGGCGCAAACCAGGACTCACAACAGTAGCTACAGTAGCGTAGCTTCAGACAGGACCATAGCAATGGCAAAACCAAGACCATGATCAGAGCCAGCTGGGGGTACAGTATTAGTGCAGCCACAGCACGAGCACAACCAAAGGCAGGCTTACAGCACCAGCACAGCTATCACCACGATCAAGTGCAGCCAAGGTTGCAGCCAGGATCCAGAAAGACTAGGAAACAAGGGAGCAGGAATGTTCCAGAGAGGCAACGGAATTAGCGTAATGCAGTGAACAGACATGAGTGTTTTCAGATGGAGGGAGTAAGAGAAGGAAAAGGAGTTCAGTGTATCATAGAAAATCCCCCCAAGCAGATTAAACCTATATCAGCCTAACTATGGACTGGTCCAGGCAACCTGAGCCAGCCCAAATTGTAAGCTTTATCAAAGAGGAAGGTCTTCAGTCTACTCTTAAAAGTGGAAACGGTGTCTGCCTCCCTAACCGAAACTGGGTGATGGTTCCATAAAAGAGGAGCGTGGTAGCTGAAGGCTCTGGCTCCCATCCTATTTTTGGAGACTTTGGGAACCACAAGTAACCCTGCATTTCAGATGATCCTGAGGGTTGGTAAGAAACTATGAGCTGTGACAGATAGGATGGAGCCTGACCATTGAGAGCTTTGTAAGTAAGGAGGAGGATTTTAAATTCAATCCTGGATTTTAAAGGGAGCCAGTGCAAAGAAGCTAAAACAGGAGAAATATGGTGCCTTTTCCTGGTTCCCGTTAGATCACGTGCAGCAACATTACTGACCAGTTGGAGCGATCTAAGAGATTTATTGGGGCAACTGAATAATGTAAATTCTGTTCATGGTTCAACCTTCATCTTCATGTAAATCAGCATCATATCAGTTTGTTGCTGGATATAAATCCGCTGAGGATGCACAACCTAAAGAATAACACAGCCTAAAAAAAATAAATTATGAATTAGAAAATAAATAAATAAATAACAACGTTCAGTTCATATCAGTCAGCCAGCCTATAGGGTCAGGGTTTCACGTCTTTGCAGACTCAGGCTACTGACCAAGTCTTGTGTTGTTAAGCAGTCCAACTTAAAATAATTTAAACAGTGTTAATATACAATAGACTACGTATAGTTCATAATGATTGTATTTAGTCTCTATGATTGCAAACCATCACCATCAGCCACAAAATGTACTCTGTTAGTGCAAAGCTATAGCATCATGTGACCTATGACAGTCAAATAAGTGTTTCCATTGCAGTTGCACAAATGGCATTTTAGAATCGCCTAAAATACCACCTCATGCGAGCACAAAAACTTTGTTTGAGATAAATGGGAGTTTTTTCAAAACTGTCTTTTTTCAATTAGGTGCACTTTATATGACATAATGGATTTGGTGCTCATTTTTGATACATGCAAATAGAATAACGAGAATACCCTGACATGCAGCACCTTCAGGAGGAATCTAATCATCATTTCACATCACATATACAGTAACTGCATATAACTGACTCCTATGAAACACATCCCCTCCTTCTCTATCTGCATGTACATCAGCAGAGACGTTCCCAACAGAGATCACATTTTATATTTTTGTCTCATTATGGGAGTTAAACCTCCTCTGTCAGATTGTCCCATCTAATTAGGTGGTTCAAATGATATCATTCGTTAGATAATTTTCAGCCTGGATCTAATTTTGAACTTTATTGCAAAGGAGTCAAATGGGTGTAATAAATATCAGAATAAAATAATTTCATGTCCCCTTGCCTATTACTTATGTCTCCATAAAAGTAGGGGAGTGTATTAAGCTGGCAATTAGGATTTCATTAAAATCTATAAATGGAGGTTCATTTATAGTGGATGAATTATCATAGACATCTTTACACACTGTCTCCAGGGCAGATTGGGGATGTCTGATGATTACACACACACACACGCACACACACACACATCTTCCTTTCAAAGATGATCAGTTTACTCTTTCATATTGAACCAAATCTATCTCGGCGCCACAGACTTCTCGGAAGCCCAGCTGCACCTTGCTGGATGAAAAAAACAAGCCATGGTATGTGTGTGCTGTACATAAATACCCCCCACCACACACACACACACACACACACACACACACACGCACACACACACACACACACAGGAGACAATCAGTTGCTGCCAGCAAGACACAATAGCCTCTATTAATATTTCACTATTCCCCTTTGTCTTCATTGACCACCACGTACCAGAAACTCTTTGAATGTGCATGTGTCTGGACGCAGGGTTGGATACACCTGCTGGTTGGCCCCAGGGGAAACATCCACAGCCCCCCTCACCCAACCCCTCTTCCCCAGCTTGGACTCTGTGTGTGTACTCTGGTTTGTATGGTCCATAAAGTCTTTTATGACATTCAAGTAGGAGTAATCTGATTGTAGCAACTTTACAAATAAATATATTAGATTTTATTTTTCATTATAAATTGTTTTAAATGTATGTGTAGGTATAGATGTGCATGAAACACACAATAGGAACAGCCTTAAAGGATAATTCTTTGGTCTAATTATTAACTAATTGAGTACCATTGACATTCAAAAGCCCCCCCCCCCCCCCCTTCCTCTCTGAACAAATTAGGGTAACACAGAGAGACCGAAACCGAATAATGGAATAGGACTCTGGTTCTATTTTGTGGGTTTTCTCTCTCTGAACTGGGGCCATGATTTGTTGCATTGTGCTGTACTTTGCATATTTACACATTAACACACATTTGTAATACAATTTTCAGATGTCTTTTATGTCATTGAAGGCAAAATTATAACATTCAAATCACTGTTTTGCTTGACAGACTCCCTTTCACAAAAATGCATTTTTCTCAGCTTTCTAGAAAAAAAAAAAGTGGTCTTTTTGATGAAACTAGCCTCTATTCAACTTCAGATAAATCAAGAATGGAACAAGGTGCAAACAAACGTTTTTTTTCCATGATGAAAAAGAGAGTTTCTTCTTTCATTTGAGCTATTCAGTGTTTTCAGAGTCTTTGTACAAAATATTCTGTGGGTCTTGAAAGATGACTCAAAATGGCCAGAAAAGCTGGCACAAGCCACTTTCCATTATATAATAGGGCTGGCACTCAATGATTACGATCATGTGCTTTTGTTGCCTTAAATATGACCATGTGATTTTGTTGTTGTCAAAGTGTTAGGCCTATGTGCTTTTCCTGCCTAAACATGACCATTTATCTTTGTTGTCTAAATATGACCATGTACTTTTGCTGCCTAATCCTAACCATGTACATTCACTAACATCCCAGTGTTGGTTGCCACATCCCAGAATGTCAACAGCAGTATATATATATATATATATACACACATACATACATACATACACACACACACATATATATATATATATATATATATATATATATATATATATATATACATGAAGTCCACTGACAAAGTGGCAATATGACAACTTGGGATAGAAATGTGTTGGTACATCCTGTTTATTGCTTAGATCTGGTAATCGAGCTATTGGCCTATCACTGGAATGAAGAGAAATACTCAGACATCAGCCAAACTGGGAAGGGAAGATGAGAGTATTATTTTTTGCCAAACTGTTGTAAACCATGTTTTCCTGCGCAGAGAGCCACACTAGCAACATTTCATATACCCTCATATTCAGTTTGATCTCCAAAAAAACCTCTTTGGGCCTCTGGGCCACAGAACTTTCTCACTTCAACTTTTATTTACTATCTTTGGACAACTTTGTCTTGTTATCCCTATATTTTCACATCTGCTCTATTTCATGGCTCCAATTTTTATTTTAGATTTCCTTGTATGAGTAGTTGGAGGGAGCCCAAGAACAAACAATTTCATTGCCGACAACTGCTACAATGTAAGCTTATTGTACGACAATAAAGAACTTGATTGGTCTTGATGTATCAACTTGCGCAATTGATACTATGGTATGTGCTGGCCTGCATTTCATCAAAAACTGAACAAAGCAAGCAGTTCCAGGGGACATAGAATCAGCCTCCAAATACATTCAAGCTAAAAATGACAAATTTGGCCTGAACTGGCAGCATTAATCAGCTTGTGCACTCATGCAGACATTTGTGGAGGTTTGAACTATAAGGTAGATCAGTTTCACCCGAGGTTGCTGCTGTTGACACAATGGAGAGAACAGCAGGACAGAGATTTTAAACTTATGTTAGTCATCAGTATGCAAGGTCATCAGTCTGTCAATATCCACTTAGCTACTCAGTGTTTCTACTCTGTTTTCCTCTAAAGGAAAACACTGAAGGAACATTCAGAGCATTAGTAAAACAGAAAACCACTATTGTCCATGTAAAGATATAGTGATGGTGTTCTGAGCAGAGAATGAAGTCATGCTACCTCTGTGTGTGTTGTAATCTTGCTTCTTGGTGGCTTGTTAACTTGGACACGAAAGTGTAGCATTTTTGCGTCTTCTTACATTGTTGGCTGCTGCGTTATAATTCTCCATGGTTCTGGATGGTTCTGGTAATCCATGGCTTCTGGTTGTGGAATTATTTAACTCATCCGACCTCAACAAGATGGACGTGGTCGTTTATCCTAAAAATGGGCTGCACTGTCCTGTGGTCACCTCAGAACGATGTATAGCAGTAATCCACAGCAGCACCTCACATTCTCATCGTCACACCAGTCCTTATTCACCGTAAAGCCAAGTACTCCTCTCTGTCTCTCACCAGAGTCCTCTGCTCTGTGGGATCGAATTCTGCATATAACAAAAGAATCTCCTGGTGGAATGGTGCTGTCCAGTTCAAGTTTCAGTGAACCAAAGGATATAACAGTTCCGGTTACGTTGAAAACTGATGTGACGCAGAGGTCATCCAATGCCTGTCTGGCAGGATGCTCGTTCAGCTTTTGCTCATTCTTCTCCATCTTTTTCTTGATGATGTTTCCATTAAAAAAAGGCAGCACATGTAGATGCAGTGGCCTGTAGTTCCTCAAATCCCCCTCTCAGATGAAATCTTCATTTTAGCTGCTGATCAACTCATCTTTCAACTCCAAAGATGTAGCAGGATCAAGGATAAATGTAGTTTCGTTTTTTTAACCTTTGTTTAAAAAATGACTAATAAATCCACCCTCTATCTTCTACATTTGATCATCTCAACTTGGCTAGCTAGCAGCTAGCTAGCAGAACAGTTGATTTGCTCATCGTGACCCACAGCCACATGCCACCACTGTCCAACAAGGACCACAAAAAGCACCACCAAGAATCAAAATTATTGGAGCTGACGGGGAGGTGAAAGTAAACATAAATGCCTATGTCAGATGGGTCAAGGCAATTGACCACATTTTGTAATCTTCCTAAAAGTACATTCAGTTGTGTCTTTATATTACACTTATAAACATCAAGTGTGTTTTCTGGTGCTAATTGACAATGCAGTTTAAAGTGTACTAAAGTGAGATTTTCTTGGTAACTACAGACACAGAGGTCGAGAAGGAGCCATTCTCACTTCATCAGGCATAGTGTCATCCATCTAATCACGAACACACACACACACACACTCACCCACACTAACCTTTCAGCACAACACAGATTGCATGTTAGAAACTGCATGTAGGCTGCCAATCACACAGAAGCTCTTTTCAAAGAAGGCAAGTGTGTGGAGTGACCTTATCAGGCCTTGGCTGTGCAGTAGAAGACCCATCCACCACGCACAAAACAAAGAGCTCACAGGCTGACAACATAATGCACTTTAAAAATGCATAGTGGTGATATATCATGCTTTTTATTTTGTTGTTTGATGATTTATTTCTTCTATCCCAACAGGTTAATGGCAGGTTGGTGTTTGGAGGAGTCCTCCAGCTATATGAATCGTCACTGTTAAATGTCAGCCTTTTGGTGTCAGCCTCTCCGAAAAAGTGAAAACTGTGCTCATGTTTTCTGAAAAGATTCTGGTTTGGAATATAAACCGGACAGATTCTGGATGGATCATTGAAGTCTCTTCCATTTTCATTATTCTACTAAGTGGTGTATGTCTGCACTAATTGGTTGATCGACCAAGCTGTTTTAGTGACTGCAAGATAAAATATTCATCAATACACAGAAGAAAAAGGAATAAATTCTGTTGAATTAGACAGATCGGGTCAAAGAACAAAGCAAAATGCTGACTTATTAAGTAAAGTGTATCTGACATCAAACATTATTGGTATATGACACTTTGTTACAGCTGACAAAACAAATCATTAGAAATTGATATGATGATTCAACGTATAGCACAAACTTAACTTGATAATCGAGTAATGGCCATGAAATCACCATAATTTATGTATTTATTGCAGTTGGTGACTATTTAGGCTGCTTACACACCTATGTCGTTTGGTGTGGACTTTTCTCTTTGGTCAGAACCAAAATGACAGGTTTGGAACCTCCCCTGGACCATGGTCCAGACCCAACAGCCAAACCTTGGTCCACCACTGGCCTGGTTCATGTACAGTGTGAAAGCATTATTTTGAAAGGTTTCAGACCTTTGTACCAATGACAGAAAATTATGGCAGGCAAATGGTTGTAATTGGAGTAAAACAGAAGTCTTTGTATTTCATCATCCTTGTGACAGAGAGAGACTTTTAAACTGCAGTAAAAGTTGGTATAGAGTCAATATAATCATCAGGACACAATTGTCTATTCCTGCAACTAATCGGCGATCCACCGTTTCTGTAGATGCGCCACAGCTGAAATGCAGCTGAGATGCTCCTGACCACCACTGCTCAGGCGTGTAGTGTGGATGTTCTAACTAGATAACACAGGTGCCGAAATTAAAAAACAACACATCAATTTAAAGCATAGAGACACACAATCCACGAATGATAAATTGGAATGATAAATTGGATGACTAAATGATCTATGTTTGTCATGTAAAGTCCATTAGTCCGTTTGCATTAATTGCAGTGTGAAACTAAAACCAACTGGACCAAATGTATACAACATAACAAAAACTCAAACCCTGGTGTGTACCTTGGTCTGGGCTTTCAGGTGTAAAAGCACCCTTAATGTGAGTTCAGTGAACTACTTTATTTCAAGTAGGTTCTGGAGAGTACATTTGGTTTGAATAATGCACACCACGCACCAGACACCCACATGGGAAGCTCACTCTAAACTCAAGCATGAAAGTCAGTTTTTTGCCGCCCTGTAAACGCACTCATGTTCCATATTACGTGGTAACCAGCAGCGTTATTATTTGATGCTGTTTCATGCAGTTTTGTCTGGCAGCGTTGTCATGTGACATCGCCCCAGCGCAGTGCATGTGGACGTATCCAGTGCCTTCGGGTCATCTGCCTGCACACAAAAACAACACCACTGGTTTTGTCCGACTCATGTGATGCTGTCTGTGCACATTGCATGTGGACATGGAGGGTGGCGTTTGGTGTCACACTCATTGAGTTCACAATGAGAATGTGCTGCATAGTTTGACCTGTAATATGTGTGTCAGTATTTGACAAGCTGAAAGTGACAATGCGTTGGTTAAGATGATGTTCAAAGTCATCTAATAGTAACTGTAACTATCCTATACAGTAAAAATCTGTTTTTTCAGATAAAATGAGTCATGCAACCAATAACGTTTTGAGAACATATGAGTTAACATTTTGCTATGATGGTTGTTAGTCATTTACTTTTGGGTTCCCCAGGGACTCCAGTCAGTAGTTCTTGCATGGTAAACATGTTGGTTGGATGAACTACCGTCTGTTGAAATATGCTTCACCTGAAATGGCTCTTGAATTCAATTCCTGGTAAAAAAAAAAAGGTTTGAAATAAAGTCTGGAATGTGGATTTGTGAAGCCTGCAGATATGCTGACGCCCGCCGGCTTCTGAGCCTTCATCCAAAGCCGGAGCCGATGCCATCTGTCCCATCCAGAGACCAGAGCATGTCAAACAATGCCAAGAACACTGCAGAGCTCTGCAGAGAGGATCAAACCGCTCTCTGTACTGTCTGTACTCGCTGTCTACATGGATCGCAGGGTGGGGAAGGGAAGCAAGATAAAGAGCAGGAGAGGAAAAAGAGGATGGAAAAACCAGCGAGATGTAGAGCGATAGACAGATACAAGCCAGGGTTTGTGCTGTTCTGATAAGGTGGCAGGGAGTCCAAAGACTGCATATCACCAGAGTTGTATTTCTCTGCAAAGTAGGTGTTCTGTGCTCAACCTTTTACCCAAAGATCTTTATAAAACACACATGCACATAAACACAAATGCACGCATGCACGAACACACAGGGACAAACCTAAGGCACTCAGGCACCCACTCGAAAACAAAAGACGACAGGAAAGCACTCAAACAAAACATTGCTTCAAATCTCTGAAGAGAGAATGAAATGCAACATTTATGACCTGGACTCACATTGTTTGCATCCTATTTTTGTGTGTGTGCGCGCATGTGTGTGTGTGTGTGCTGTGAGGACAAGCAGGCAAAGAGAAGATGAAAGAGAGAAAAAGCTGCAGGATAGAGAAGCAAGCAGCTCAGCACAGCACAGCTTTACCTTCTTATAAACTTAAGAGTGTTAGTCAGGCAGCCAAAAAACAATTAAGACTTGCATGTAGTGCACAGTGAAATCTTGTAGGTGTCACAAATCTTTTTGTCCCACTGGTTCAACCATGTTGGGAACACCGTAATTTGTAGCAACCTAAGAAAGAAACCGTTATCACAAAACATGCAAAATATGTCCCCGGCTGAAGTCGAAATACAATGGTGCAGTTTTACTTATTTTTATTTATTTATTTTTTTAAAAATTTGTCCAAAATTCGGATTAATGATTAAATACTTGCAAAACTAATAACATTCCTATTAACTGACATGCACTTTGTGTTAATTAGCACATGTTAGCATGCTACCATTCTCAGGGTAAGTTGGTGTACATGGTAAACAGTCAGCACAGCGTCTGTTTTTTGGCAAACTACTAAATTTTTTAGAAGTTCATTTAGCCGTTTCCTCCTCCTTCCAGTCCTTATACTAAGCTAGGCTAACCACATGCAGACTTCAGCTCTGAACCTCAACAGACATGACAAGGCAAACTGTATTCAGAGAACTAGGTGGACGAAATCAACTTTTGCGTCGCCTTACATGACCTGTGTCTCAGCCAAAAAGTTGCATAAGGCAAATACTACAAGCGGCAGCTGACCAGCAGGTATGTTCTGTGCCTGCATGAGTGGAGATACCCCTCCATACTGGCAGATGGTGCTCATCTGTAATGAAATCCAGAAGACCGTCTTGATGCTAGTTAGCCAGTTAGCATGTTAATAACACACAACTCAATGTTGAAAAAACAGAGCATATTTACCCACAACATAAACCATCAAAAATGTTTCTGTTAAAAAGCTATTAGCTAAAGAAAAATGTTATGTTTGTTTCAGCCTCACTCCCTCTTGACTTAAGATGTTTGTTTACTTTCCTCATTGTGTTTTTTCTTCTCATTAGGTGAGCTCAACTGCCAGTCAGAGTGGTTTCATTCACCGATGGGCTCTATTGTCACTGATTCAACATGATAAATCAGAAAAGAAGTCAAGTTAAGCAGACAGAGGCCAACAGTGCGGGATGTACTTTAGTGACCAGGATGATGGACACTCACTGACGGCTTCACATTGATCATTGGCTGACAGCTAGCTTGGTATGTCAGGGCTGTAATACACAAACACAAGAACTATATGGACTTTTTTATCATAGACTGTCAAAATAAAAGACATAGCTACCATGATGTCATTCATTGGTAAATGGACCTGCACTTGTATGGCATTTTCTAGTTGTTCAACCACTCAATGTGCTTTCACACTACAATTCACATTCATCCATCCACACACATCCATTCATACACTTGTGACCGAGGCTACCTTCTATACAATGTGCTGCTACTCAGCTTTTTAACCACTCATATACATTTTCACATTGATGGAATTTGGGGTTCAAGGTTGCTCCAAGGACATTTCGCCATGTTGACTGCAGAAGCCAAGGATCAAAACATTGACATTTTGATAAGATGATGACCCACTTTTCCACCTAAGCCACAGTCTCCCACTTCATTGGTGTGTGGACTGCCATTTTGAAGTCTGTAGTTTGGCATGAAGGCTGTTAGCTTCTTGGTTTTTTGGAGCAAATGTATTATATATTTTGACAAAAGGCGAGAACACTACGTTTTTTTCATTTCACAGAGAGCTGTGAAGGTAAAGAGTTGAGCTATTCATTCATTCAATATTTGTTGGTGTTATCCATTTATCAGTGAAGGAGAGAGAGAAAGAGAGAGAGAGAGAGAGAGAAAAGTAAAGCAAATATGTCTAAAATATATTTTATTTAGAAGTCATATCTAAATAGATGAGCACTTAGGACTAATGTCCCCTGTCCCCTGACAGCCTGGTGACCTATGACTAATCATTAACGTCCTGTCAGTCATTAGTCATCACTCCAAATTGGTCCCAAATGTCCAGTGAGCACAAGCATTTTTAGCAGCAAATATTAGATGCGCATTTTCCTTCTATTCCTTTTTCTTTCTTTTTTTTTCCTCCACTCAGCACTCAGCAATATCCTACTGCTCCTCCAAGAATCCATACCAATTTTTTGCTTCCAATTTTACAGCTTACAAATCTAACCATTTGCATCAACTTTATCCAGAAAATAATGTTTCGTTTAATAGCATCTTGTCGGCCATTAGTCATCTCTGTATCCACAAAGCCAGAAAGCAGGCTCAGAAGTTTTAGTGGCAAATTATATTAGAGGCAGGGATGCCGGCTTCCATGGTTTAGGAGAGTGAAGCTGCAGCCTAAAAGACAGGCCTTTGTTCATATGAAAGATATACTAATCTGTGTAATACTCCAAGAGGAGAATTAGATGCCAAGGAGACCGATTTCTTCCTTTTGTCTGCTCCTCTAAATCACTGCTGTTGGAGTGAGTCAGTGTTTGTGTGTGTGAGTATGTGTGCAAGAGTATGTATTTAAACACTGCATGGAAATATGATGTTTGCATGTCCTTGGCCACATTCGAACCAGAACTCTTCAGATTCAATTTATTCATAGCTGAGCTGCTGTTTACATCATGTTTTCCATGGGACCAAAACACAAAATCAGTTGTTCCAAAAGGTCAAAGACACTGACAACATTCAGAGTGCCTTCAGTCTTTTGGAAACAGTGCAACCTTATTTTGATGAAAGTTAAAATATTGATCTTTATGACTTTTATTAATGCAAAAAATAACACTTTAACATAGAGGGAATCAGAATTGAAAATGTTTTTTTGATTTGTTGACTCTCTACTGCATGTATTCAGATTATGTGAAACACATTAAAGCAAGGTGGGAACATGAAATGAAATATCCTTCATTCTTTTAACTTCTTTTATTATAGTCTTTTATTATATATATCTGGAATACATTAATGTCATGAATTCTATGTAACTGATTTGAAATAAAGATAAATGATAATGGATTGCACAAAGGTTACTATTTATACCATGTGTCAGAGCGAAAGGATCAAAGAAGTGAGGAAAATACATTGTTTGTCTACAAAATATCCTACTTTTCTATTTAAACCAAAAAATGTTAACTTTTTACATAGACAATGTGCTCCAACCAACTCAAATTCTGAGGTATAAGTATACCTCAAAATTATATGCGGGTAGTTCTCATTCCCAACTCATCAAACACCACTGTTTGGCATAATATAAGGAGCTGGAGAGTCCCTTATTGGGTCAGTGGGATTGACAGGGGTTGGGTCCAACAGACTCCAGACTTTCAACTGGGAGCCAGCTGTTTGCTTCCCATCAGAATGTCTAATGTGAAAAGCTTTTGTTTAAACTTACTTTAAAATCAAAATTATGTAGAAAGCATGCATCTACTGCTATCTAACCTAGAACCGCTGAGCACGCTGATATCAGAACTTAGCGAAGGAGGATGCCGTCAGTATTTACATCTCATTCAGTCGACTCCCATCCATGAGTCGATGCACTCTACCTCCTGCGCCATGAAACAATAATTAGATGTAGTTTGATAGAAAGAAAATAGTTCCTACATGGAGCAGATAACATAAAGTTCTGTGGAAAATCTTGAGATTGGGGTCATAACTTCTAGAAAAAGACAATGGTGTTGAGTTTTTCAAATGTATTTTTGGCGCTTTGAGCGCCACAAGCCAAGAGCTCCATTATATCGGAGAGCAGGCAGACATCTCTAGGGCCAATATCTCAAACACTTGGCAGCTCACAGCAAAACTATCTCAACTGATAAATAGCACTACTGATGAGACAAAAAAAATATCTTTTCCTTACTTAAACATAATAATCTAAAATATTTTAAACTTGATGATTTGATAGATTCAGGAACTATCTGATCAAAGAATCACTGAGGTATAAATGATAAAAGATGTGTAGATTCAGCAGCAGCTTGACAATGTTCTGTTGGATTTCTCCTTATGTTTCTCTCTCCTGTGTTCCTGAAGGTGGATTTTTCATGGCTACTTTTGTTCTTTTTTTCCCACTTTCTTCTATTGTATGCCTGCATGATCTATTTATTTCTAACTGTAGGATTCTGTCTCTGTCAGCCTCCCAGCCGTCTCCACCTCACTCTTACAGCTCACTGTTTCCGTCTCATCCTCAGCTCAGGATGTTGTATTCTGTTTGTTTCTGTCTTTAATAAGTACTGAAGGTGTGCTTCAGGCCATAACAACATGCTGCACTCACATACAGTAAGCATGGAGTTCATGATCATGGAACCTGCTATCACTCCTAAACTGATGTGCTCGTTTAATTTACTTAACATTACAACTACAAAGAAAACCCTGAGCAGTAGATCAGTTCATAACAGTTATTCCTTTATTTTACAGCACATTCATTTCAAAATTAAGGAAACAAACCTCTGTTATTCATAAGAATAGGGAACATTTTTTTAGTTTGGTACTAATCAACAGGGAAAAGGTTTTAAATATGTTCACTTGCAATAATCTGTGAAAGTCAGTGCACAGAGGGTCAGCTGAATATGCAAAATCTGAAATGTGCCTACAATTAATTGAAAGAATGACAGATTAATGAACATTTTGCTCAGATTCAAACTGACCAAACTGACCTTCGTTTTTGGAAGTTCCTATTTTGACTGTCAGCCATACCAAATAAATAATAATAAAAATAAAATGACTGTTAATGAAAATGTTAAAGAAAGCATTCAGAAATGACAAAACAGTAAAACAAAATGTTATCAGTTGGTTTACAACAGTGACATAATAGCATACATGTTTTTTTTTTTCAATGTGAGATAAACTAATACATTGAAATTTGAACATTCAAAAGAATCATCCAATAAAGGTTGTTCTTCTTGATTACAGTTTAAAGGTCAAGGTAACTGTTAGTGTAGGGAAAAAAAAAAGCTTTCGTGTTAAAGATGTAGAAGCAGAATGGAGATAACAAGAAGAGTTTTTTGGTGCCAGGTCATTATCCAGTTGGGCACACTTTGCAGAAACTGTCCTGAAGTAGCAGAACATGGCCTTCAGATCAAAAAAAAAAAAAAAAAAAAAAAGCACACCAAAGTAATATATGACACACAAACAAAAAAAAAAAACAGGGAAAACACATTCCAATGAATCACAGGAATTAAAGCAGGGTTTGGTAATTCCCTTCTAAAGTTTTTTTAACCATCTTCCCTTTACCTTTTAGTCTGTTGTGTGATGTGCTGCCAACTATTCATTTTGATTAACTAAGAAACAAATGGATGTCTGAGTATGTGATAGGCTATTCAATTGTGTAGCAGAGTCCCATTGGGCAAGCACAATTATTACAGAGTTCAAACACAAAGAAACATTAGATAAAAACTTGCTGAATGCTGGACTGCCCAAAAATGTCATGGGTAAGAGTGGGGTAAAAATGTTTCTCTAAAAGAAAAAAAAAAAACACAGAAAAACTAATTCTGCATGGGATGCATTTGCAACAATCTGGATTCTACTCAGTAACTGTAAGTCTCTTAACCTCTAAAAGTTCTCGAAGTATGTCTTTATTTTAGGGCATGATAACTATTGCATAGTGAAAGTATGAGGGAACAAAAAAAAGTATGGTTAGTTTTAAAAAATATAATAAGCATGGAGTTTGAGTCTGTGACAGAATACAAGCTCTGATCTCCTGAACAGTGTCTGTTTCTAATCCTAAAGCATTGCTTCACAAACTTTTTCAAAACATGGCATCTCTTCTTTCTTTTGTTATGTTGGATGTAGGCAGATGACATAATTGTGTATATTTTATTCTGTATCTTACTTACTGAATGAGTCAAAAAGTATTCATGCTGTGTATTTCACAATACAGTACTATTTATATTAACCCTTTCTAAATGCAGATCAACATCAGTTTTGTTGCGCTGCGTTAACACATCCTTTACAAGCATGTAAACCTCTGAATCCTGAGAAAAGAATATATATATATAACTCATTTATATATCATATATATATATATATATATATATATATATATAGACGAACAACCATATACATATTTATTATGATAGTTTAAAAGCCGGAGACATGGGGAAAAACAGCAATGAGGACAACCCGTCCAACCGGGATTTGAACCAGGGACCCTCTTGCTGAGGAAAGAAATAGAAAACCAAAGAGAAAACCAAAAACATGAATGAATAAATAAACAAATAAATAAATGATGTAGATGTGGAGAGGTTATTAGAAATTATTAAAAAAAGTAGAAAAAATCCACAAAAACTATATTCATATTTAATATAAACATAAAATTAAATTATTTTACAAAAAAGTCTTATTTTAAATTTTGTCATTTTCTCAAGGTCATTTTCCTATTTTTTAATATGGAATTTGAACTTGCACCCTCATAGTTTTTTTCGTTGTTTTTATTTAAATATATATTGCCATTTTATAATTTGTGTTTTAATGTTCTGAATGTTCTAAATTTTGGTTATGTCATTCGGGGGCAGGGGAGGGGCCACATGGGTGTTTGACATTTATTTTATTCTGTAAATGTTTTAATTGGGAAGCACGTTGTGCTTAAGCTTGAAAAGTATAAATAAAGATTATTATTACTATTCTCCATACAAGCTTATTGGTTGGTGCATCAGCATTCATACAGAGCTCGTTATGTGTGGGCAGCCTGTCAAAGAGATGCAGCACGTTGGGATGTTGGACATTCCAAACTGAGGGGCAGAAAGTGTTTCAAAGCGACATGTGTTGCATCATGTTTCACTCAGTTTCTGCAGGGTGATCAATACATTCAGTCTTACACATCTCCAATCTTTTCTTGTCTCACACTGTGAAAGCCCATTTCTCCACCAGCACTGAAAAGTGTAAAACACTTTTTCCTGCACTGTTCCTCTCTTCTCTTCAACCCTCACTGTAGCAGAACACAGTGCAAGTGAGGAGGCATTTTTCACTCAAGGTTGTATCCAACACTTTCAGTGTCATGGCTGTGGCACGTAGAGCCGGACCACTTATCACCTCTGCAGTGTAAAGTAACATTTCACATTGGAACATTTCTGCTTTTCAGCAGTCCAAAGAAGCCAGAGGTGCTATGGGAGAACTCAGCATTTTAACTGTTAAACCTGCAGCCAAAGAAATCTGTCTAACATTAGGATTGACGACAGCAGCTTTAATATTTCTCACTGCTGATTTTCTTCTCAGTGCTCATGTAGTAAACAAAAACACAACTATGACCTCAACTTGCTCAGCATCAACGGGAAAACAAAAAGTCCATTTCAAGAACCAAAAAAACATTGTTTTATGCTTTGATTTGAAATGATTATTGTTATGTTGAGCACCTTGGTAATTTAATGTGTGCTTTCAACAAGCATTTGTTCTGTCCATTAAACTATAAAATGAATGTTGGCTGTTTTGGAGGTCATTTGAATTGCATTTCAGAAAAATAACTTCTTTACCACAGCTGGCAAGTGCTAGCATACGTGCCCTTTTATTGTCAGTGTGCTTTTAAGTCAGATTAAATGTATTCACGTAAGCATTACTTTCCTTAACCCTTAACACCCACGTGAATATTACACACTCTCATATTGCTCTGCAAACAAAATGTGCTTTTCAGAACGAAGCTATAAAACATATTATGAATTAAGATTATTTTTTACTTATATTTTTTAGCCAACATTAATCCTAATCATAGATTTAAAATACCCATTGATTTTTCAAAATTTGCACCCTTTAAATGCCAGTTTTTGTGATGACTTTGTTTTTTTTTTTTTGAGATGGGAAAAAAAACATACCAAAAGCTAATCATTTTCAATATATGACATGCTAAGCAGATTTCCTTTATTTATGTATTTATTTTTTTTATTATCACAGCCTGAGATATGTCAATGATTTGTAGCAACATAGGGGATCTAAACAGGATCGTGCAAACAACGAGCTCTCATTGGCAGCCACGGGAGGTCCATTTTAAAGGGGCTAAAGATTAAAGTGTACAATCAAGAAGTGGGTTTTACATGGTCTTATATGGATAATCCATAAAGGAAGCGGGTTATAGTTTAAGGAGAGTGCCATGTTGCATTGCCATGTTTCTACAGTAGCCCAGAATGGTCAAACAAAACACTGGCTTTAGATACAGCCATTCACATTTTCGTGACTGTAGTAAGGAGCCTAACCGCAATGAGTAGCATTGGAGTTGCACTGTGTGTAATGTTATTGCTTTATTCAGTGTTTGTAGTGGTTGAAATCACTGAATCAGTTTGTTTTGAAGAGGCTCCCAATAAAAACCTCCTGAATGTCTGGATCATCAGTTATGGGAGAAAAAAAGTGTTTCAAATTTGACATTTTTTGGACCAAGCACCAGCAGCAACATGCAAAAGTATGTTTGATATACATGGGTTTTAAGGATGAAACTGCTTTATTAGGTTTTTGAACAGTTTAAATCACCAGGTTTGTTTTTTATTTGTTGCATGTTGAGAGTGAGCAGCCCATTCTCTCATTCTCTCAGAGTTTGACTGATTTGTAACATGAAACTACTTTATCCAGTGTTTTAAGGTGTTTTCATTGCTTGATTTGTTTATTTTGGAGAGGAAGACTCTTCTGTGGATAATACAGCTCCCGATAAAAACCTCCTGAATAATGAAAATTTAAGGTAATCTAGCTAGGAGAAGTTATAGCTGGTTGCGATCTACAATTTACTGCTAGACACCACCAAATTCACCTAAATTTAATACACATCACCTTTAAAATAGTAAAACTGCCAATCTGAAATTTCCAGCCTGTTCTCACTCTGAATGGTTAGTGCTTTCGGCTCACAAGTGTGATGCCAAAAGCTACCTTTCGTGACCAACCACGCAGCAGCTGAACAGCATCAGATGACACCACGCTTAGACAGAACCCGTGGCGGTATTATTATACTCTCGTGGAAGGCCAGAAAGCACCAGGTGTGTCCACATGCAATGCGCATGGGCGGCTTCACTTGAAAACGCCACCGCGTGTGCATGAAATGCTACAGGACAGTGTCAGGTAATAACGCTGGCAGTAACCACATAATATAAGGAGTGGCAGTGGACCAATAGGGTGGGCGTGTAGGGAAGGGGATGGGTCCCACAACTGACTTTTGCGCAGGAGTCCGGAGTTTGCTCCTCTTGTGGATGTGTGTGTTCTTTATCTATTCCTTACGATGTGCCTCTTTTGCCTAAACCCAGTGTGCTGTTATGTGAACATAAAGACTGTGTTGCATCATCCCACCATATGTATATGTTGATATCATAACGGCATCCTGGAGTCTAAACACCTGATGTAGAAGGATACCTAAAATGTCATAAGTAGACATGGGAGGTCATTGACAGAGTGACACCATGTAATGAGTTGAATGAGTTGGGATGAGAATGTGTTGAAATATCATTTCAGACCTGCTGCTGTCTTCTCACAGATCTTCCCTGGGCTGCAGTGCTGCTCTTCCGATGGCTCACATGCTGCTTCTGCTGCAGAGCTCCACTCCAACTTTTCGCTCCAAACTCCCCCACAGCTAAGAACAGGATGCATCGCTCGCTCTCCGAGGACTTCTCGTGTGCAGCCTGCTCTGAGTCAAGCGCCTCCATCCTGATCCGACAGACAATTCTTCCATCCTGCTGACCCTGGATCTGCTTGACTAAGAGCCCCCCCATCACACACAAACACACAGGCAGACAGAAAATGCTGAGCTGATTCCTCCAGCATGGCTTTCACAACCCCCTAGTGGTGCTCCGACTCTCTGCATCCACCACCAGCCACAAATAAACAGCCATTTGAAATTCATTATCCCCTTTTAATTCAGCCAAGCCTTCAAAGCTTCTAAATGCCTTTCAACTGCTGCTAATGTTTTCTCTTGCTTGCCACTCGTTTGCCCTTTAAGATTGTTGCCATTGGGCTCCATTTGAATTCAACACTTGCTGCCAAAGAGCTTTGCTGTTGTGTGGAGAGAAATGAGGTTATTATGAAGCAGTGTGTATGTGTGTATGGGAGTTTGCACACAGTCTTTGAGGTCTGGTACTCAGCTGCTTACTGTCACAGAGGAAGTCAGCAGTTGAGCATGTTAGGTGGTGGCTGCATTGCTGCTAATTTTCCTCCTTTGATTCTAAAAAAGTGTCTTAGATAATGGAATAAATGCAGGCGTCGAGGAAAGGAACGTGCAGCCCGCATTGCATACATTAGTTTTATGTGTTGTGTTTGTAAGACACAGTAGCTCACACTCAGATCTACACATAGCCCCAGTGAATTCTCTTCTCTATGCATTTATTCATTGCAGTCAAAACATTGGATCTTGCAAAATACCTCCCTCCTGTCCATGTGGACGACTGCACCAGCAACCCTGAGGCCCTGTCAGCATCCTGGTCAAGCTGCCAGGAGAGGATGGACAAAAGAATTGCAGAGGTGTCAGATGAAAGGGAGGGGTGAAAAGAACCACAATAAAGAGACAGTACAGCAATGGTGGACAGGGAAAAGGGACAGTACAAGTGCTTGGAGTATTGAACAGCATGGAATCTTTTGCATGATTCTCAAAAATAGCTTGGTCCTCCCCAGTGTTTCATATTTTCAGCCTTCTCAAGTAGAACAAGACAAATGGATTACATTCATACTTTTTAACCACATTCAGATAGAGAAAGAAAGAAAAACAGAACAAAACAAAAACAAAGATAAAAAGGAAAAACAGGAAAAGTAGAACAGTCATGGTTACAGAAAGAAGGGTGTATATATGTGTTCGATCTCTTGAAATTCATACATCTAATAGTACAAAAGTGTTTTCCAAAGTGTCGTAGATAATCCGTTTTCTCCATTTGGCATCAAAAACATCTCTCAGTCTAAGCTGGTAAGTCATTTTTTCATGGTATAAATATCTCAGATGATTTCTTACCAATTTTTTTGTAGTATGGGGTTCAGTCTTGCACCAGTTTCTTGTTATTACTTTTTTGCTTGTGATCAATAATATTCTGGTCAAGTATCTATCATAGTCCATAACAATCATTTATATTTCCAAGGTGTATAACTTTGCATTCCTTAGATATTTCTTATCCTATATTTTTTTAAAGGTTTAGGATTTTGAATTTCCTTCATGAAATAATCCCTCAGCTGTAGATATCTGAAGAAAAAAATCATGTTTTCCTAGTCCATATTTCTCTTTTAAATCATGAAAAATCATTATAATTCCATTCTTAATTATTGTACACATCGCTGTGATTCCCCTTCGCCCCCAGAGCCTGAATTTTGGATCACTCAAGCCTGGTTTAAATGCATTATCAAACCAACTCACCAGCTTCACTTCCCTCTCTAATTTGTATGGTTTGATTAGGTTAAACCAAATATGTAATATTTTGTAATACCCTTGTTAGTTCCATATTACCAATTAGGGCCTGCTCTGAAATGTCTGCTACCATCCTTTCAATATCCTTCCACTTTGCTTTATAGTCTTTATCACACCATTTGATTATCGGTCCGAGTTTTGCTGCATTATAATAATCTTTTAAATTTGGGAGTGCCATACCTCCCTTTTCTTTAGCTAACTGTAATGTGCATTACTTTATCCAAGGTTTTTTACCATTCCATATAAATCTAGATATTATCTTTTCCCACATTTTAAACCTGTCTTGTGGAGTGGTGATAGGAAGAGATTGGAAAAAACACAATAACCTTGGGAAAATGTTCATTTTGATTACTTCAATTCTTGAGCTTCAGTCTAAGGATAAGACAGACCACCTCTCAATATCTCTGATGATGTGGGAATGAATCTGGTCATAATTTATGTTTAAAAGATGATTTAGTTGTTTTGTTAAAGTTGATTCTGAATTCCTATTCAATGTATATGCTCTCTTAATTTCTTGAGATGTGGTATAATTAAAGGCCAAGATCTGTGTTTTATTAACATTTATTTTGTATTCTGAGTGACGACCATATATATTTATAAGGTGCATCAACTGTATGAAGCTGTCAAAACCTTCTGCGTTGAGACTTACCAAAATAGCACTTAATTTATTTGTTTCTATTGAGTTGATTATGTGTAGAGTCCTCCTAATACTGTCTTGCGTTTGGCGTCCTACACTAAAACAGGTTTGGTCTTTGTCAGTTAGATCAGTCATTAATTTTTCATATCTCTTCGCTATGATAGATGTGTAGATCTTGTAGTCCACATTGAGAATTGATATGAGTCTGAAATTGTTACAGTGTTCAGTGTCTTTTCCCTCTTTGGGAATCACAGAGATTAGTGCCTCTTTCCATGAGGGCAGCAGCTGACCTTCTTTTAGAGTCCAAATGAGGGATGATGTAAGAACAGGGATAAGTTGTTCTTTAAAGGTCCGGTACCACTCCGATGGGAAACCATCACTCCCAAGAGTCTTATTGGCCTTCAGTCTAGATATGGCTTTAGAAATTTCATTGGGTGGGGCTCTGAGGACTTTGTTTTGTCATTCTCCAATAGTTGGTAAATCAAGGGAGTTGAGGCATTCTCTTTTTTCATCTTCACTAGATGAGGTGGGTTGTGCATGTAGTTTCTTATTGTAGTTTTTGCATGTATGTTCTGTTTCTGTTGTATTATGACTTATTTGGCCAGAGCTAAGGTCTCTGATTTTGTGTATCGAATTTAGGGTCTGTTGTTGAGTCGCCTTGCCAATAGCCCTAGGTCCAGCCTCACCAATCTCCCCTTTAGTAACCTTTATTTCTTGCAAGACTTGAGTTTCAAAAGCAGTTTGATGTTTCATTTCCAAATGTTTTAATTTTTCAACCAAATTAAGATATGTTGTCTGCTTACATTTCTACTAAAAAGGAGATTGATAATATTTTTAGAGGAGAAACTTAGAATATTATGAGGTTGGACAGGGGTGTCTGGAAAGGAATTCCTCTTTCTGTTAGGGCTTTTTTAATGCCGGCGTATTGCTATCATTTATGGATGATTTCACTGGCATAGTTGGGTTGAAGAAAAACATCCAACCCTGGTATTGGACTTTTTCTTCCAGGCTTCCTTCGGCACCATCTCCTTTATTGTGTACTTCAGAAAGTTTACCACAACCAACCGAGTGGGCTTGTCAGCCTTTGGTTTCGGCACTAATGCTCTGTGCACCCGTTGTATTTGTAGCTCTGTCTCCAGTGGCAGGGAAAGCTCGGTTCTCAAGAGCAAGAGTTCTATGAATTGCGGTGCAGAGCCACCCTCCATTCCCTCTTTCAGGGCAAAAATGCGGATATCGTTCTGTTGGTTTCTCCCTTCTTGGTCTGTTAGCCTGTCCTATAGTAATCTCTGTCTTCTCAATGATTGAAGAAAGACATCTTTTACCTCCGTGTTCCAGGTTTCTATCTCGCCAATTATCCGCTCAGCTCCCTTCACTCTCGTTTGTGATGCGAGCTCCTTTGTTTTTTCTGTGAGCTTTCGGTTAATATCCCTGTTAAAGTTTTCGAGCTCCTTCATTTATTCCTCTTTAAATGTGATGAACTCTGTTTTTAACTCACTCTTGAAGTCCTGATTCACCGTGACTATCTTTCAAACCTGAGCGTATCATGTCGGCTGTTTCAAACTTTATGTGTCCGTCTTCTTCGTAGCCCTATGTGTCTGTCATATCGCCTCCTTCACAACTGGCAATCTGGAGTTTTTTTGACGAGTTTTTGGTGTCTCTGTGTCTTCTTGATCTTCTTTCCTTTTCCATTTCCGTTTCAGTCGGGACTTTTATCGGGAGGTAGTCGTTTATGCTGCCATCTTGGGCTGGGTCAAGCGGGAAGTCCAGCCCATTCTCATTCTGAATTAGTCAAATACCACCATTTTGTCAGTGATTTCAGATGCCAAAAGCCACGTTTCACGGTGACATGATACCTCAACAGGTGGCGTTAGTTTGAAAAGCAGCTGGTTGTAATCTTTTGGGGCTTTATGTTATACCATCAATCGTTACCTGGCGTGGCAGTGTGACATATTGACAGTTAATGCGTCAGATTGAAACGCTGGCAGTAAGGTTATATAATACATTGTTTCCTGTATAGAGAGCCAAACCATGATTTTTCTTTTCTAAACCTCACCATGTCCTTGCATCAACATCCCTGCATTGGTTGTGGCATCCCAGAATGTCAACAGCAGACCCAGGAGAATACCTAGAGTGTAATATGTAGACATGCAAGTGCACTGAAGTACAGCAATATGTGACGACTTGTGATAAGAACATGTTGGTTGGACAGGTAAGTGCCAGAGGGATGACAACAAAAGCACATGGTTAGGATTAGGTAGCAAAAGCACCTGGCAACCATCACTGGGGTGTCAACAAAGGCCCATGGTTAAAATTTGGCTGCAAAGGCATGAGTGGTAAGGTTTAGGCAATAAAAGCATATGGTTGGTTCACTGACAGAGTAGTTGTATTTGATGACTTTGGAATAATAACGGGTTGGTTTAACAGAAATCAGGCCAACTTTGTGTTGTCCTTAATCCCAACGCTCAGTCAAGATTTGTCTGCTTGGTGTTTTGCCGCATAATATTGGTGTTATTTCAGCGCTGTGTCACTGATTTGCATAGCTTCCTTTTGGATGCATACTGTTTATGGTCTGGCACCTGGTCACTACTTCTTTATAAATTCTACAACTATATGATCAAATATTCCAGCTATTGTTAGATGGTTTTTTTTAATTTTTTTATTTTTTTTTACCATGATGTGTTGGTTGATGCAGGATGACAGCAGAGGTAGGTCAAAGGTAAAGAAAGGTAGCAACCAACATGGAAACATCTCTAACACTGGTTGGCTGGGTGAGCAGAGAGATGGGACAGATGGGAAAGGCTACGACTACTCAGCATTCATCTGTGTGATCTTGCTGTTTTACTCACCTCTTTGTTACCCTTTTCTAACAGGCAGAATATTCCATGCTGTGCACCGCAAAAAACAACCTGACTCTGGAACAAATAACAGAGATATAAAGACCCAGCTACATGGAAAGTTGCTACAGTGTTCTCTAGATCTGATGATGTTGTTTTTATGGTTTGCTAACAGTCCACAGAGGGAACTCTCTCCATCTTTCTGTCTCATCATAAAACTGGTGCCCCCAAACCCCCACCTCTGACTGGGTGAATCTTCCATCAGACAGTTTGACAGACTGGCAAGCAGCCACATCTCACATCTGGGCGAGAGTGTAAGAGACTAAATGTTGAGGGTCTGTGGACTGGAGGAACCAAAAAAAAAAAGACAGTTAATAAACACTGGAAAACCACAATCACCGATGACACCTTGTAACCACCAGCAAAAACATTTCTTTACCCTCTCAAGAGTTCCACTCATTCAACTCAATATATGTCAATATGAGGTCGCCCTGTCGTGCCATTCAAACAGCAACTGAGTTGAAATCTAGCGGGGGGAAAGACGGGCAGAGAGGGAGAGCCGAGGAGACAGTGAAAGAAAAGACAGAAACCTGGACAGACAGATATGAATGGAGAGGGGAGGTGGAGAGATGTTATTCTAAGTGGGACAGAGATGACGAGACAGTGATGTAATGTGACATGTGTCTGAAGCCTGTCCACAGAGAGACAGAGAGAGAACTACACAGACAACTGGACTGAGAGACAACGATACAATTTAAAGATACACTGTCTGCCCGTGTTGCCAGGTTTGACTCATTGGTGAAGATGGAGTTGTCTTAGTCCCAAGCATTTTCTGTGAAAGTGCGGTGTATGTGGGAGTGAGTCTAATGAACTACTGTGTGTGTATATATATATATATATATATATATATATATACAGTATATGTTTTTATTTTTTGTCAAATGGCAGAAGGAGAGCTAGTTAACAGTATCTAGCTGGCTATAAATAGCATTAGATGTTGATATATGATTAAAAATAGGTTGTGATGTAACCCATGTTCAATGTTAGGACGTCATCTGATGTGTTGGTAAAGATCCTCATTCATCCTGGTCATGGTAACACTTGGTGCTGAATCGTAGGAGACTGGACTTGCTTCTTGTTTCTTGAAGACGATTCACCACTTATCCAAGAGGCTTTTTCATATTTAGCACAGAGAATGTCTTATGTCCATATGATGTAGAAAACTGATGTCAAATGGCGTTGGTATTTTCAGCTCATTCTCACTCCAAACTCGTCAAACAGCGCAGCTCTGTCAGTGCTTTTGGCGTACGATCACGATACCAAAAGCCACCTTCTGCATCCAACCAAAACATGACTGGACGGTGGACATGTTATTATACGGTGGCATGCTGCTTCGTCCCACCATGTGCATTTGTTGACCTGAGAATAACAACATCCTATATAGACAGACTTACTGACAGAGTGGCACCATGTGACAAGTTGGGATGAAGAATGGCAGGTATTTGGTATTTTGTTGGTTATAAGTGTTGTTAAGTAACTAAAATGAAATGTCTTCCAAAGGATTCATGCCAACTTCATCTTTAAACGTAGGATGATGGTGTTGATAACTATGTAATATAGTATTTTTTTATTTTTTGTCAAATGGCAGAAGGAGAGCTAGTTAACAGTATCTAGCTGGCTATAAATAGCATTAGATGTTGATATATGATTAAAAATAGGTTGTGATGTAACCCATGTTCAATGTTAGGACGTCATCTGATGTGTTGGTAAAGATCCTCATTCATCCTGGTCATGGTAACACTTGGTGCTGAATCGTAGGAGACTGGACTTGCTTCTTGTTTCTTGAAGACGATTCACCACTTATCCAAGAGGCTTTTTCATATTTAGCACAGAGAATGTCTTACGTCCATATGATGTAGAAAACTGATGTCAAATGGCGTTGGTATTTTCAGCTCATTCTCACTCCAACGCAAGCCAACGCATCTTGAAAATCCATAGCACAACATCTGCCCATTACCCCTGCCAAAATCAATGTTAAAAAAGTGAAATAGAGGAATTCTAGAGAGATATTATCAAATAAATGTCTAGGGGAGGACCCCAATTGTGCCATTTAGGCACATTTTTGCACCATGTGCACCATTTGAGGTGCCTCAGGTACCAAACTGTAAAACTCTTTTCTTTTTCCACTTGTATGTCACTATATGTATATACTGCATCATATTACAACTGTTTTGGGGTGTGTTTTTTAAAATACACCAAGCACATATATTTCCCCATTCAAATAAATACACATACAAGGAAAATAACATTTTGACTGCAACTGAAGCAGATTTATTGCAAAATGAAGAATGTAAAAATGCAAGGACTATATCAAGGACTTTCTCAACAGTAAATATCTTCTTATTCCTTTCCTTCCCTCTTCTAAAACACGTAAATCTTCCAAAAAGTATGTGTAAATGAAGAAAATCTGCCCTCTGGTGCCTAACGATGGATGAAGTGGGTCATGCAAACCTTTGTGTACACACATATAACGCGCTTGTCAGTTTCAATGATTGACTTTTCTTTTCAATCTTCAGAATCAAAGGACAATCCCCAAATCAACGTCAGCAATACCTGTGGTATACGCAATGCACAGGGACCCAGCCCACTCCAAGTTTGGTGGACCCCACGAATGTGAAAGTGGACAAATGTGAAAGTGGACGAATGTTTACGGAAATCGTCGCTATGTGGCACCGAGGGATAGAGCTATCTATCTGTAGCATTTTTTTGCACACAAACTATAATTATGATCACAAACTGCAAAGGTAAGACATAATTTCCAGTTTTTGCTTTATGCTCTGTTGCTCTATTTCGGCTGCTAGTTCAGTGAGTTTTGGTGGTATCATTGCAAGACTCATACTGTTGAAATCTGCCACGTCTCTGCTTTCATTTTATATGCTGTTTGTTACAGTAGGATAGAATATAAGAGTTTGTGGTCTCATTTTTGTAGGTATGTGGGGCTATGTTTTTGCAATTTGCTCATTTGGTTGCTTGTTCATGACACTCTGTTCTGTTCATGTTGAAATGGTTGTTGAAGGCTTGATATTGAGATCAGTCAGTTGAAATGGATATGCAATAAGTCTTGGTTGCTGCATGATTAGCATGTGCTTCGAACTCATTCATCTCAGAATTTTGCCACGCCCCCGGGGGCTCTCGGGCTTATGAGGACATCGGGCTCAGTGTTCGCTTCCTGTATGAATGCGGAACCGTTTTTCTCTCTCTCTCTCTAAACATAATGTGCTTTTGCTGACATGCCGTTGTTCTTTGCGACATCCCAGAGTATCAGCAGCAGATGCAGGAGGATACATAGAGTGTAACATGTAGATTCAAAAGTCACTGACAAAGCAGTGATATGTGATGACTTGAGATGAGAGCATCTTCATATGTCAGAATGTTAATATCCTGGGGCACCTGGTGGCTCAGTGGATAGAGCGGCGCCCCATGTACAGAGGCTGTGTCCTTGACCCAGTGGCTGCGGGTCTGAGTCCAGTCTCAGTCCTTTGCTGCATGTCTCCTTCTCTCTCTCCCCACTTTTACACTCACACTGTCCTGTCAATTAAAGGCAATAAAAGCCCCAAAAAATAATCTTTAGAATGTAACAATCAACACAACATAACATTATGGCATTGTTAGACATTAAAAATTTCATCAACCCAATTTTTATGCCGACCAACATGTATACATATTCTGTTGGATATTAGAGTCCAACTAATATGTCATATTTACACACACACACACACATATATATATATATATATGAATTATATTTTGTACACTGTAAATGTTGAGTTATTTATCAATTTAATCCTGTCCCAGAGATGCCCTTCCAATAGTTATGGTAGCGCAGTGAGCAGGATCCGTAGCAGGTTGCAATCTATTCCTGTCTAACAGGAAAGAAGCGGCATCAGCAACAATCCTAAGCCTGTTTTTGTGATTGTTCTGTTTACTGGGCCCAGCCCCCAGACACATTCACTTGAATGAATGATTGAAAACTCCTCCTCTTATACCCAAATACTCCCTCCCTCCCTCCCAGGTCCTGTGGGATTACTTTAATCCATAATCTGGCACGGCTGGAGCCTCTGTCACTGAAATGCCATTTGACTGAATTAAGATGTATTCCTCAATTTGGAGGTTGAGGGGCACTTTGATAATTGCAGTTGTGGAATTGGACCGCTGCTCTGAATGTGTGTGTCAACATGTGGAGTGTATACTTACTGGCACTGTGACTTGCATGGTTTAGACTGTGAGCTGCCTGAGCTCCAGGGGCATGCCCTTATTCACCAGGTCAGGCAATCAAGACAATGGACCTGCCATTAGGAATATTAATGAACTCCACTTAGAGGTCGGGGGGGAAAAAAGGATAAAAAACACATACAAACATATGTGCTGCTGTCACGGCAGGGAGAAATGCTTTCTTTTCAAGCCTAAAAAACAAATGGTCTGATTTATTTCCAATTAGAAAATTAGTCTGGTGTCTTTTGAAGTCTTTAAAGACCTTGTGGTGGAAAATAATGATTATGGTATTTTCATAGTCCTGACTTATGTTCAAGGCTCATTAGTTTTGTTTTTTTTTTAATATAATTTCCCCAAAACAGCATTCAATTTCTTGAAGTGGAAACACTTACATGTTCCCGCTCAAGAAAAAGTGTTGTTGCTCAACACAGGACACTGTTCACCATCAGTTGTAGTAAACATGTAGCAAACAAAATGCTTTACACATATCTTCAACCCAGGCAAAAGATCCCTACTATTGCCACAGTTTGAAGGTGGACAATATTAGTGTCACCACTTAAATATTCAACCAAATATCCCCCCTTCTGTTTAGTTAAATAAAGGCCAGAAAAGTGATTTATGATTTATGATATCAAATTCATGAGAATGAGGCAAAGGCCAGGGAGGCCATACTGACCTTGACCCTTGACCACCAAAATCTCATCAGTTTATATTGGAGTTCATTTTGTGCCAGAATGAAAGAAATTCCCTAAAGGTGTTAGAGAGATAACAGGTTTACAATAATGGAACAGTAGCAAATTGACAGTGACCTTGACCTTTAAAAACCACATCTAATCAGTTTATCACTGAGTCCAAGTAGATGTTTGTGCCAAATTTGAAGAAACTCCCTCAAGGCCTTACCGGGATATCAAATTAATGGTAATGAGATAAAGGCAAAGTCATTCTGACCTTGACCCTTGAGTTCCAAACTTTATTAGTTTACTCTGGAGTCCAAGTAGATATTTGTGCCAAAATGGAAGAAAATTTCTCAAATAACAGGTTTACAAGAATAGGACAGTAGTAAGATCACAGTGACCTTTGACAACAAACATCTAATCAGTTCATCATGTCCAAGTGGATGTTTGTGCCAAATTTAAGGTATTTTAAGGCATAAACATGAGACGGATGCAAGGGCACAGTGACCATCAAAATAAAATAAATTCATCCTTGAGTCTTAATGGATGTTTTGGCCAAATTTTAAGAAACCTTGTTCTTGAGGTATTGCATTCATGAGAATGGAAAAGTCGAACAAACCAAATATATGATGCCTCTGGCCATAGGTATTGCCAATAAGGAGCCATAACAAAACAAAACAGGCAGAAGTCGGAGTCTCTACAGATAAATACACCACTATACACTGAGGGTGGGTCATAAGTGAAGATTGAGAGGGATTACAGTTTTGTGAGTTTGATACCTTTTTTTTTTTTTTTTTTTATACTACACAGTAAGCCTGAGGTAATAACATGATAAAGATAATGTATCACACAAAATATTTCCATGTGTCTTCATCCCAAATCAAAATAAAACCAAATTAAGTCCAAGCAGCTCATCTAGATTAGATTATCTACAACTGCCACTGTAGCATATATGTGGATATAGTTTGTGTTTTGCCAGTGTAATGAAATTGAAATATAATCAATATTGAATTGAAATAATATAAGCAGTATTGTTAAGTGCTGTGTTGACAAAGTCTGATTTGTTTGAAATTCATGTTCTCTTACAATTTGATGTCCCTTTATGTCTTCTCAGAACTGTACAAAATATGTACAATATTGTATTTTAGCTAGCAGACCTTTCTTTGAAGTTCTGGTATTTAGAACTGTTTAAGTGGCTGATGTTTAACCCTTTGAAACTTTTCTTGTGCTGCCTTTAGACATGTTTAAACCCTGAACTAAACTCTGAACAAATTGGTTCAATTTCTGTCAAAAATATGGAGAAAAAAGGAGATCAGCAACTTAGTAAGAAGCGTCTCACAAATTGCAAGAAAACTGGAAAAACGATATATAAATTTCATATTTCATCATTTAGAAATATTTTTATGCACTTTTTGAAGGTTATTTCTTTTTTTGAACTTTCTTTTTTCCCCTTTTATAATTTTTAATATCTACTTCACTGTTTTTTTTTTTTTTTATCTATTTCACCATTTCACCTATGTATTAATTTACAGGTCATTTTCTTGCTTATTTTTGGGTCATTTATCCTTTCAATGCTCATTGCCTTTTTCCCATGTTTTTAGTATAAATCAAACCAATTCGCTCAGCGTTCAAAGGGTTTACTGATGCAATGCAAAGTGAAATCATAACTAATGAACATTTAGAGTCATCATCCTATAGTACCTTTTGACGTGTGTCGCAAAGATTAGTGAGTGGTGACATTCACAGAGCCCCGGCTTCCTGTATATAGCATTCATCCACACACACACACACACACATCTAGCCTTTAGCCCACCAGAACACAAACACACACACACACACACACACACACACACACACACACACACACAAACACACCTAACCATACATTATATGTATACATGTGTTGTGTTGTAGCGGAGGCAGCAGAGTCAGGCACAAACATCCCCTCTGATCTCCCTGGATGCCTAATCCACCATTACCATAATGAAAGCCCATCTAATCGAATCAGAGGGGGGCTATTCCTAAAAGGATCATGCATGGATGACCGATTAATAATGAAATAGATAGAGAGAAGAATAAAAGAGGGGGGAAATGCATGCAACACAAACCAAAATATAATGTAGAACTCATCTGGGTCAGGAGGAATCACAGTGGGAATGAGATATGGGTGCTGCTGATCAGTTTATAGGGGAGCTTTAAAAGGTTTATGGACCACAGACTGGGGTTGTTTGGAGACATGACTTTATGCAGCTAAAGCTGACTCCATAACATCACAATCTGCCCAGATTACATCTCAGTGCAATCACCAGTCTCTCTGTGAATGGATTGCCTCTGTTTCTTTTCTTCTTTTTTTTTTTGCTTTTCCTCTAACATTTCCTCAAGGGAGCATAACTAGTCATTTTTACCTTGAGTTACCTCAATGGATAACTTTATATATATATGTGTTACAGAAAAGAGCAATAAGACTTATTATCAAGGTTAATGTCAGAGAACATACTAACAGAATGTATATAAGCTCACGTGTGTTGAAATTTAGTTGATTCAAAAATGTTATTATTCATGTTTAAAGCCAGAAACAGATTATTACCCCCCAGAAATCTACAGAGGTTGTTCATATTAAGATCCAACGACAAGGATCAGAGAAGAAAGTTTAGTTTCAAAAGTCAGTATGCTTGTGCCCATTTAATCTATTTTTTTTCCCAGACATAAAAATATCATTAGTAACCCTTTGAAACAATCCATCATTATTTTTTTTGATTATTTTTTATGAAAAATTAGGTGAAAAGGTATGTTTTATGACACAATTGTGACCAGTGGGATAACATGTTGTATCTACCATTTATTGACTGAATTAAAATCTTCTCCTATACAGCTGTCAGAATTGTTACATATCCCAGCCCAGAGGCCCTAAGTGGTTCTAGCCAGCCTGTTTGGTTTTCAGAGGCCCTTGACTCATCTGACTGGACCCTCTGTTGGGTATAGGGCCTAAGCTGTTCTGGCTGAACAGTCTTGTGGGTAGAGGCCCTGTGGCAGTGATACTCAAGTCACATCTCGTGCCAAATCTGGTCCCCAATAAGGTACCAGAAATGTCCTCAAAGTAGAGAAATGTCCTAAAATCCTCAAAACATCCTTAAACCGAGAAATGTCCTAAAATCCTGAAAATGCCCTAAAATCCTAAAAATGCCCTAAAATCCTAGAAACATGCTTGAATCATAGACATTTCCTTAAATCCTTGAAATGTCCTATAATTCTGAAATCCAAGAAACATCCCAAAATCCTAGACATGTCCTTATATCCCAGAAAATTCCTAAAATCATAGACACATCCTAAAATCTGAGAAATATCCTAAACTCCTCAAAATGTCCTAAAACCCTACAATGTCCTTAAATCCTAGAAACATGCTAAAATCCAAGAAATGTCCTAAAATCCTAGAAATGTCCTTATATTCTAGACATATCATCATCACCAATAACATTGCTTCTGTCATAATTGGTTTGCATAAGTTCATCATATGAATTTAAACAGTCAGGCCTGCAAATAACTATGTATAAATATGCGTATACCAAGATACACTGTGTCATCCCACCAGTCACACTATTGTTGCTGTCAACATCTTCACTAATTTTATGACCACAGTGAACAAAGGTGAGTTATTGCAAATACACATATCAATACTACCTTAAAGATGATGTGTACCAAAAATCTCTGCCCTATCTTAATGTTAACATACTTTAATAACCTTTTGTTTTGGAGCTTTGGCACAGTCATCCTTCTCCTTTTGGTGCAACCCGGGAAAAACTGCTCTGGTCATGTGACAGTTCACACTACACATATGATTTTGCACATATGTCATTGAGACCCTTTGTAATTTCAGTATTTGCTATAAATGCATTAAAGAATAGTTCAGTAACATTTTTAGAGCCTTATTACTGAAAACATTTTTTTGCGGTCACTATTGTGACCGATGGGACAGATGTGTGTTTCAGTAAATGGAGTTAAACTGTGGAATTCTCTGGATAATGTCTTCAAATGCAACTCAAACAAGGGAGCATTTCTGCTTGCTTGTTTCCTAGTTTTCCCGGATCCTGGCTGCAATCTTGGCTGTGTCTGATTGTGGTGATAGCTGTGCTGGTGCTGTGACCCTGCCTTTGGTTGTGCTCATGCTGTGGCTGCACTGATACTGTACCCCCGGCTTGCCCTGATTGGTTTGGTCATTGCTGTGGTCAAGTCTGAAGCTACGCCTGTGTCGTGGGTCCTGGTTGCACCGATGCAGTGATCATGCTTGACGAAACCCTCAACTGCCATTATTATGAGCCACGCCTCCACTACCAATATACGCATGGGACTCTTATCAACACCCATGATATTACCATAGAGTGCATTTAGTAATTTTACATCTATTGTCATTGTAATATGACATGCATTTGTTTCCATTATTGCTGTGCATCTCTCCCCCTCTCTCCCCCTCTCTCCCCTCGGGCTTTCTCTTTTCTTTTTTGTCGTTATTGTAATTCAATTGTTATTTACGACATCTATTGCACATCTGTCTGTCCTGGAAGAGGGATCCCTCATCATCCTCTGCCGCTCTTCCTGAGGTTTCTTCCATTTTTTTTCCCCCCGTTACAGAGGGATGTCGTATGCTGTAAAGCCCTCTGAGGCAAAATGTGTTTTGTGATAATGGGCTTTACAAATAAAATTGTCTTGACTTGACTTGACTCAAACATTATTTTATTTAAAATGAGGTATAAAGAAGAAAATTATGGGACATTATGAACTTTCTGAGTAATAGTAATGATAAGAGGACTGTAATTAATTGTTTCTGCTGTTATTGGATTATGAAATCAGCAATCTCCCACAGCCATTGTGGGGAAATACCAGTGTAATTACAACAAAACTCAGCACAAAAGGTAAGGTAACATGAGGTTATGACATGACGACGGGGAAGACAGAATCCGTAGCATTCTGCTGCAAAAAACAATCGATGTTCTATTATAGTTATTATTTTCTATTTATTTAAACGGGATCATACAAACAACGACCGTAGAAGATTTTCATCTTTTCAAGAAAGAGAAATCAACAAGTGAAGCTTGAAGCATGTCGCCATGAACGGCTGTAATTTGTTTCAGTTGTTTCTACATGGTGCCATTGTGCCATGGTGCCATAAAGTACAAGAGAGTAATTAAATGGATATAGAGCCAACTCACAAACAGAAATTCAAATGCATTGCAACTTTAAAGAGAAAATAAATATGTCTTTTGGAGCTGAATGAGGTCAAATATTTGAATGACTGTTAGAATGTGTGAAAATGTGCTTAACCCTGTGAGCAGCAGAAATGGATTGAATTCTGTCTTCCCCTGCACACATTTCACTGCATGTTTTTGCATGTAAAGATGTGGTTGCATTTGTTGAAGAGCGTATTTACATACACTATACATAAATCAATATACATGTGAAATGTACATTGTGCCTGGCTCTCCACATCTCTGACTCTGTGTCCTTCACTGTCTATATAATGTGATGCATCTCCATCTGTGCTGCTGTCTCTCCTTGGCTTTAGTTTGGGCAGATTGAGAGTCAGCCTTGCTAACAGCCCTTGATTGCAGCAACTAGTGTGTAATAATAGTGGCAGTGGGCCCATTATATTGTTAAGTGGCAATGCTACTTACCAGAAGACAATAGCAGCAGCATAGCCAGGTTAATCAGCAGACAAAAAAAGTAAAAATATACAGAAGAGATGCCAAAAATACAGCCAGAGCCAAGAGTGACCATTTAGACAGTTCTAACAATCGTGTGCTATTTATCTGCCATAATTGTATTTTTTTTTCTCAGTGAACATGGCTTACCATATTACTATGATAATCCCCAATTACTGGCACATGCCACACTATGTGTGTGTGTGTGTGTCACACATAAACACAAGGAGGTGAGGTGTGCTATTTTTTTCATGGTTGTGTGGAGAGGAGAGCCAATTAGTAAGCATCCAGATGCTGTTTAGCTAATCCCTGCTCTGGAGGAGAGCCTACACACACACACACATGCACACACGCGCACACACACACACACACACACACAAACTTGTAAACTAATGTGAGCAATCAAGCTTCCACGGAGCACAAATCACACACATGCATGTAAACATCTCCTGGAGAAGCCATATAATGTAAACAGAGTATGCACATAACCATATAAATGCATTTTGCTTCGCTCCCAGTGGAGCTTTAGACCTCTAGAAATGCTAAGGAGCTAATTTTGGTCCAAACACAGGATACATGCACACACGAACACAGTCTAACCAAAGGTGTCACACTATTCCACTGATCAACAGGTGGCGGTAACATGTCAAGATTTGCTGCAGTGCTGCAGGAAAGGGATGGAAGAAGACTGCAAGCTAGTGTAAACAATGCTGGATTTGAAATTTTAAAAAAAGCCTTGCAAATGGTTAATGCAGAAGGAAGAGAAATGTCTGTCATCTCCGAAGGTGATATGTTAGATTCTTCAGGTTGAGGGATAGGTCGAACCCTAAAAATAAAAAAAAATTTAAAAAAAAGCACTTCTGTTAGAGCTTATGTCTGATGTAGCTGAACTGGTAAATTAGGCTGTTTTTGTACTAGTCCCATTTGTATTAAAATGTGCACACACCTGACACACAGTCTCTAAATGAGCAGTGTGGAACACTAAATAACTCTCTGTATTTTCAGTATTACTTCTTTAAAGGAATACTTTGCCAAATTCATCCTGCTTTATATCATAACAATGTTGGTAAATTAACTTTGGAAGACTTTCCTCCATCTAGCCAGTGCCTATGACATCACATGTTATCGCTCTGCAGTGGACTTCTGTATCCATCTATGCCATCCTGACATACCCCAGATGCCGTCGGGCAGTTCACTTGCGTATAATAACGATGCGACTGCTTCAGTCCGACTGCGGTATTTGATGACTTCAGACTGAAAACTTGTTGCTATATCTGAGGCTATGACTGTATCAACACATTTACTTACAAACTGTCACACGACTGCTGCAGTATAATCTGTGTCTTTTTTATCCTGCAGCTAACAAGCACATGCATTTCACCAAAACATTACTATTTAAAACACCTCGGCATAAACAGTGTCGCGCGCGGACAAGCAGCGTGCCTGTGCACACATGCATTTGAACTTTGCTCAGCGGAATGCACCAGCAGAAGATGTTTACAAGAAAACTCCATGGGGCCCCTTTAATTGGTCCGTTAACAATCTCTCAACTAGTTTCCATTCTGCCGTGAAACCCCAACTTCAGGCTGAATCCGATCACTACTGACTGATTTCCATAAGATGTGATCAACAGCGAAAGCGTGTGTTGACCATCTGCCCCCCTGGTAATCACAGAAAGTGATTCTCACCACAGGAGGATCAAGTGGAACAGATGTTATGCTAATGCAGGCAGTCTGTCAGTTAGCGTGATTGACGGGGGCCTGTCATTATAAAGAGAGCGGCCAGCCATTACAATTTCAAATGCTAAAAGCTTGCCTTGGAACAAGCAGTGTACGGGCAAAGTAATATTCCAGTGGATGAGGGATGGAGGGGGGCGGGGGGGACTAAATAATATCACTTTGAGATTCCTAAATTAGGTTGAGAGAGAAGGGAAAAGTGACTGTAAAGTTTCAAAATACACCTTTCTTTAACCCTTTAAAACTTTGATTGATAGTTTTCTTGAGTTACGTACAGATGTCCTTCACAAGCATTTCAGTCTTACAAACATGAGTAAATTGGTTTGATTTTTTTTTTAACGTGAAAAAATGAAAAAATGCCCTGAAAATTTGCTTCAAACAAGAGATAGATAGATAGATAGATAGATAGGTAGGTAGGTCAATAGATAGACAGATAGATAGATAGATAGATAGATAGATAGATAGATAGATAGTGTTTGCTTGTTTTCAAAGGGTTAATGAATGCACTATATTTTGAGACAAAAGGTCATTTGGGGCAGAGTAGTCTGTTCTCCCTCTGAACTCGTCAATTACATCTGCTCTATTGGTGTGCAAGGTGTGCAAGCGTGACGCAAAAGTCCACCCTACGTGTCCAACCCTAATGCAACTGGACGTCATCATATGAGAACTTCCTTGCTAGCAGACAGTACTGGGCGCGTCCACATGTAACCAACATCAACCAATATCATATACATACATTTTAAATAATCACATATTAATATTCAACGCTCAGATGCACTTGTTTCATATGTTCAGTTCTGACTAATTCACATATGTATTTAGAAACATTCATCCAGTGTTTGACATTTGGCACTTATAGCTGAGAGTAGCAAATGAGGAGCCCAATAAGCAGAAGATCGCAATGAGACCGGTCTGTGGAACCTGGACTGTACTGAGCAGGGTTAGCATACAGAGGGGGCATTTCTTTGTTTTTTGAGGTGATTTCTGAATGAAGCTAGGCTTTAAGGCTCATTCAGCAAGTACTAGTAAGCAAGTAGTAGATGCTTAGTAGCCACAAGCTGAGCCCAGTATAGTCTTGTCATTTTTCAAAAACCTTAGAAGAGAGCAACTACAGCCTGGAAAAGGGTTTTCTGGTTAACAATATGAAAAGTGTACTCCCTAAGTTCTTAGAAAAAGTCCTAGGGCAGTATGCTATTTAGCTTGATTCTCTTAATTTGAAGACAGATTATGTGAGTAACCGTGTTGTAGTGGCAGTAATTATTTTCTAATCCGTCAGAATGACAGACAGCAGTTGGACTCATCTGTCAACGCTCGGAAAAGTCTGTAAATGACAGTTAACACGCTGCAATGTGTCTGTGTGCTCCTTCTGTCTCCTCTTCTCAAGCGTCACCAGGGTTTAACTGATGAGGGAGTTAAAGGCCAATATTTAATTTGTGAGGCAAAATGCTTCATTAGAATCAGCTGCTGTAAAGGTGTTTTAATAGACCACGTCACAGTGTCTGCCAACGTACTGTCTCGTCCATTCTGTCTCTCTGTCCCTACATTCAGCCACTTTTCTGGGCTTCTGCATCTTTAAGGCGCTTTACAGTCATTGCAGTCCTCCACCTGTCCACCTAATGCCTTCAGACTTTACCACCAGCCTCAGTCACCTGATTCATCTACCTGTTCATCCTTTTCTAACTTCCAGTCACCCTGTCAGGATTTAAATCTGCGCCCCTTTTCTCGCAGTCAGTTTCCATATCGTCCATCATGCTTCCCAGGTAGCAGGGAATGTTCCCACAACACTGGATAATTTTACCTTTAAGTTGTAATAATGTTTTCAAGAAAACATTTTAATGTAATGTTCAAAGAACCTTTTAAGGATATTTATCAGTCCAAATCCAGTTCCTAAAAGGTTAAATGCTGACTAAGAACGTAACATTTAAACAGCAACATTCTGAGGATGTTTTGTGATGTTGAGAGATTAACAGATCATAGAATGTTCTTTACAAAAAAATGTTTCCACAATGTTACATGAGAACAAAGGAAGAACATTTTCAAACCAACATTTGAAAAATGTTTTCAGGATGTTACTGAGATTTCACTACTTTTTTTAAAAAAAAAAATAAATAAAAAAAGTTCCTGTAATGCGAAAATCAAAACAAAACAAAAAAAACAAAAAAACAAAAAAAAAAAAAAACAAAAAAAAAAAAAACATAACATAACATTTTGATATTTTTTGTAGAGGATAATACCCTAACTTTAGGAAGAACCTTCTGGGACTTGCCACTGAAAACATTACTAAAACATTGCATTGTAACATTCTCAGAATGTTCTTAGAACCGCAACTTGCTAGCTGGGTTGGTGCCTTTTTTGCTTTTCTGCCTCTTGAACCTGAACCAAACCCAAACCCTGCCCGGCTGCACCCTTTCGCTGCCACATTTCTAGTTTCATTCCAAAATATTTGGATGAGACCCCTTTGTAATCACCAGCATTTTGATTAGTAACTGCAATTCAATGATATGTTTTTAATCAGTAATTGTAACTGATAAAACTTGTAATTATTCATTTATAATAATTATTTGTTTTTGTAATCTTATTACATGTAACTAGATACTCCCCAACAGTGAGTGCACACAGCAAAGGAAATAAAACTGCTGCGTTACAAAAACAAAAACAAAGAAAGACTTTAGTTATTTTATTTTATTAAACTGCATTTTAGTCTTGTCTTTTTTGCACTGTGATATACTCACAGTTAGTGTGACATCAGTGACAAACACATTACGTTTTTGTAAAAGACATTAACTCACATCTCCATTATCATGCTCTTTTCTAATGGAGGCGTCTCTACCTGCATGTCAAAATTCAGTTCTTGAGTACAAGCTGAAACCAACAGAGGCCATTGTTTGTGAGAGAAAACACAACTGAGACACTCTTGGGACTAGAGGACAGAAACATGTTCTCCACGGCTTGTTTGAAAGAAATTATGGCAGTGTAAAGAGCACACACACACAAAGAGCAGCTTGTACTTGGTTGCACACACACACACGCACACACATGCACACATTATCACAGTCTGTCCATTGCTAGGGCTCCCCTGGGCCTACTTCTTGGTCCATGGTACATCACTTCATTTGACCATTTAAATAATCCCCAGGATGCATCAGAGAGACAGTGCAGCATCCGCATAATTACCACCTGAGAGAGGGCTCCAGTGTGTGTGTGTGTGTGTGTGTGTGTGTGTGTGTGTGTGTGTGTGTGTGTGTGTGTCTGTGTGCTTGCCTGTGCGTGAGCACCCGTGAGTACACATGAATGTTAATGCCTGTTTGTGCATTTGTAGTAGTCTTTGTGTGTGTGTGTGTGTTCGTGTGTGTGTGTGGGCATGTGCACAAGTAGGAAGGCCTGCTCGGGGAATCTCTCCCCCGCGGTGATGGGCTCAGCACTTCATTCCTTATTCATCAACAAGTGCGAGAGGAAGAAGCATTGAGCGGAACTGTGCATGCACACACACACACACACACACCTACACACACGCAAAGCCATTGTTTTTTAGCATACCAGAGGGGCCACTGAGGAGCAGAAAGAGCTGGAGGATTACAGGGTTTCTGGAAGAAATGGATGGCGATAAACTCTCAGGTAATAGTTTGGTTTGGGAGAGCAGAGCGGCTGACATTGCTGCCTGGAACAGTTAGAGTGACTGGGGCAAAGTAGTTACAAGGGAATTAAGTGGGAGGAAACACACATACTCTAAAGCAGCAGTAAAATGGAGAGCTACAGTGGTATATTCACTGAGATACCACTGAACGGGTCAGTGAAGCTTGTATTGTTGCACAGAAGGGCGTCTCTGAGGGAGAATAAAGATCTGCTGAATAATTTGCAATATTGTGTAGTAGAAGATACTACTGTCACTTTATAAATGGATTTAATGATTACACACTTAAGTGTGCAGATTATTTGCCAGGACCACTGACAGGAGGGGGTTACATGATAGCCCTAACTCAGTCAAAATACCTCACCAAAAATCAGTGACTCAAAGAAAAGCCAGGCTGCAGTGAGAACAAAAAATGGCTATGATCCCACAAAGGGTTTTACACAGTAGCCTAAATAAAAAGAAAGCAGGTGTCCTTATCCACGTACGGTATTACAGTATTCAAATTCTGTGACAGATTACAGTGGATGACAGTAGGGGAAGGGTTAACATAATTGAAAGCAAGAAAACGTGCAGACTCAACTATGACCCTTTTTTTCCTGTCACCTCTTTCTCTCTATTTTGAAAAAAAGTTGGGTGTGCACTTTAGTCGTTTTGAGACTAGACTACCTTTTTAAACTGTGTATCACATCATGCTGCGATGCTGTGTCGCTCTGTGTACGAAGATGCAGCAAAAGAAAGAAAAAAAAATGTCTCAACTGACAATATGTGGTCAAAATCAGAGTCCCTCCGCTGTAATCATCAGCTTTCTTGTTCTGTGAGTATTTGTTGTATCTATGAGTTCATGCTAGAAGACTTTGCTGGTCTGAACTCTCTTTACACTTCCATCTACAAACACTCCACACTGAAATTACACTCCTGCACCTCACTCTGTTCTGTTAGATAGAGCTATTACAGTCCCTAGTCTTTTCTCCAAAGTCTCTCCAAATATTGGGAATAATTGGAGGCTCTGAACAAGGAACCAGATGGATGTGGCATTTTCTACATTTACCAGTTAGACACTTAAATGTGGGTTTATACTTCTGCATTGAATCAACGATACCACCAAGTTGGACGTGTACTAGGCTTGGGTGGTATGTAATATTTAATTCCTTCATACTAGTTACTTTTAGCTTTTTAGACTGACAAATGTACAATAGAAACACACAAAATGTTAAGAAAAGTAAAATTCTCACATCTGTTTTCCTTATTAAACTGAGAAATACAACTATACACCTTTTGAATGCAACTTTCTCTCAGTCATGGAAGACTCAGACCGCTTAATTGTCCCATTAACTCATCATAAAACACACTAAACTGTCTTGTTTCCTCTTGCTAAAAATGTACTTAGTAAATCCACTGTTCTAACAATCATCAGCTCCGGTTTGATCAAAATAAATCCTTAATTCAACCAAGATGGATTTAAATAACCCTCGGTCCACTACGTGTTGTGTTGTCTTTCACCTCAGCTATCTGTTTCACGAGTAGAGACCGGAGTTTGATGGTGTGTGCTGTGCACTAAATATAATGAGTTTGAGAAAGAGTGGTATTTATGACAGTATTGCAAAACATTTCTAAATACCTTGGTATACCATAACACTGTAATACTGCCCACAAGACAACACAAAGTGTAGCTTTTTCATCTTGATTGCCCCTTGGTGTCTGACTGCAGTATTAAAAGCCCAACCCTCCATGTTAGTGAATGGGACACAGGCCAAACTAAAAACTCAAAGTACATGCCCAAAGATGTTTTTTTCCAAATATGGTTTTTCCAAAAGATGATTTCTGTCACTAAAGGTCGTTCTCATCACCCTCATGTTTGACAAAGTGTTTGTTTTTATGATGTTTGTTTTAATGAGTCCAATTTTACAAAAAAAAAGATGATTTTGCGCTGTGATTGACAGCTGTGACAGCCAATCCATGCACTCGCAGTTAATAGGGCTGCTCCCGATTGGTCATGCGGTTCTTTTTTTACTGGAATGCCACCACTGCAGATATTGCTACTGCACAGACTTCAGCTCTCAATCACATCACCAGTGCACGATGGATGCGGGTTATTCAGGATATTTTAGCTCCAATAAGCATGGTGCATGCTGTGCACTGCATACAATGAGTTTAACAGAAAGAGGAGCAATTGTATTTATGACGGCATTTAAAAATATTTCTAAGTACCCTAGTACGTATATTGTAACACTGTGATACAGCCCAAGCCTTAAGTGTACCCTATGTTGTACCCCGCCGCCATCTAGTGTTTTGGAGGTGCAATTGCAGAGCAATGCAGACACACCACTGCAGAACTATGGATGCTCACAACAGTGTAATCTTGCATAGGCTACAGTGTAGGCTATGCATAGAGTCTATACACAACTATAAAATCAGTCTTAACAGCCCATCAGTTTGGGGTATAGGGCTACAGAAGACTGCAGAGTGTTAAAGATACTAATGCAGCGTAGCCTATAACTCTTAGACAATGGAAAAATAAAGGTATAAATATCTGCCTTTTCTGAAAAGGTTTGCCAGCATTAAAATATGACATCAATCGCTAACTTTCTGCTTCTTCGGTAGAAGCTGTGATCTTTTGCCACAGACATGTTCTGACTCCTCCAATAAAGCTGCAGAGACTCCAGCTTATATTTTTTATAAAGTCTTAAAATAAATGCAAGATTGCCAGATCTGTCTTTTTTATGTGTCTTCTTAGTCTCCCCAGCAACCTCTCTCTGTACTCTGACCTCCTGCACCCTTCCCCATCTGGAGGCTTGTGGTTCTGGGGGCCACAGTGGGTGCTGGGTGGGCCCCCAGGGTGGCCCACGCTGTGTTTTGGGGGCCGTGGCAGGTTCAGGGGCGTAGGTGGAGGGAGATAAGGTATCCGTTCTCTTCAGGCACTTCCTGGCCTACTGATCCCAAATGGAGAAAAGCCAGGCAGTGCTTTTCCATCTCTTTCTCTGTCTCTGTACCTCTCTCAACCTCTAACTTCCAACAAAATATACAGTAACCTTTTCAATGGTGAAGAGGTGGGATGAATGAAAATAAGGATGAGGCTGTTTCATTTTTTCATTTTTATTTCATACACTTTTGCTGCTTTTATTTCATGGCTTGGAAACCTCACAGAGAGTAAAATAAAGATTTTTTTCTTTGTTGTTGTTTTTTGAGCTATGCAATTTGGGCGCAGGGTCGCACTGACTGCTGTGCAGATGTGAAACCGAGGCTGCCAGTTGTCTCCAATATGGTGTCATTTGATTACAGTAATTACACCTGGAGCTGGAGAGACAGAGATAGAGTAAAAGAACAGATGGAGCTGTCTCAGTTACCATCAATAAAGCAGACGGGTCAGGTGTCAACATAAAAATTATATGAATCCAAAATAGAGTCCAGAACCAATCCCAAACTAATTTAAAGGAGCTCTATACAGCATTCAGAGCATATCTATGATTCAGAGTCTGTGCACAGCTCTCAACATGGAGGTGGCTAGCCAGAGCACATAAGAGACCTGGATACATTGTTAGAGGCCAGACCCCATTAAGTCCTACGAAAGCTGCTCACTAGCGCATGACGTCAAACATTGTCTTTTACCATGGTATGAAAATACCTGCATCTTCGCATTATGGTGTCCATAGAGCATGCGCACTGCAGACTTATGGTGGCTGAGCGAGTGACAAGACCGAACTGGGAGTAGAACCCAAATGCACGACTCTCAAAGCAAAAGTATCAAACAAAAGGATTTATTAACAAAAGTGCAACAAAAAAATCAATCTCACACAAAGGAAACGCAAAAACTAAAAATCACTCTACAGAGGAAGCCAAAACTTAACAAATAAAAAAATCACTTAATTGAAGAAAAACTACTTTCACTTGAAAACAAGGATCTCTCAAAGTAACAAACAAAACTTGGTACTTGAACTGATTGGGAAACTGAAGCATACAAAACAAAACTTGACTTGACAAAGGATCTAGGCTTGGAAATGGCACTGGTTCACTGACTCATTGGACAAGATGAACTGGCACAGGACAAAGGGAGACATTGACTATATATAGACAAGGTAAGGGGGAACAGGTGGAGACAATCAGGGCGGGGCCGACAATCACACTGGCGGGAAAACACACAAAGGGAGGAAGTAAGTGACCTGAAACAAGAGGAGAGTTAGGATTTCAAAATAAAACAGGAAATCACGAGACACAAGACAAAAAGCAAATCAGCATAATTTCCTAGACATGACACCAAGTTCACCTCAAGGGCTAGTCTTGTGGCTATTCTACACTTCTGAAATATTATCAGACCAGATGGATTAAATCCTGTCATTTTGTCATTTTGCATGAGTTTTGGCACTCAAAAAAATGTATGCACTGATTTACAGACATTTCCTTGCCATTGTAAGTAAAATGTATTTCTGGGCCCAAGGATCTGGACATAGATGGACAGCTAAATTGAGAGCTTTGCCCTGTGGCTCAGCTCCCTCTTTACCAAAACACTTATCCATTCTATCCTCACTAGTGGATAAGAACCCTAGGTACATGAACTCCTTAGCTTAGGACAGTAACTCTCTACCAACCCAGAGGGGGCAATCCACCATTTTCCAGCAGAGAACCATGGCCCCAGACTTGGAGGTGGTGACTCTCATCTGACCACTTCAAAGGTGGCGCCCCGATGCATGCTGGATTGATGAAGCCAACAGAACCACATCATCTGCAAAAGCGCAGAGATGCAGTGCTGAGCTCCTCAAACAGAGCCTCCAACCCCTGCTGAGCCTTGAGATCCAGTTCTTGACCATCATAAACAGAATCTGTGACAAGGGACAACCCTTGCAGAGGCAAGCACGCACTGGGAAAGAGGTCGCAATGTCCCTTCAACAGTTTTATAAAGGTTGTTTATGGGGAAAAAGTTGTTTTGACCACAGGGGACTTTTTTGTTGCCACTGGGAAAAATTGGAAGCCAGGTTAAATGGCCTTTCTGCAGGCCCTAACTAACATGCATGTAAGGCCTGACGACAACAAAGAACATAAAAGCTCGTTTTACAACACACACAGACAGAGCTTGACTTTCTTCTAAGCTCAGGATGCTATAAGTCCACTGTATCTTTTCATAGCAAATACTGGTTTGCTGCTATATTAATCCTCTGGATGTTCCACACAGAACCTTAAAGGCCAGTTCTTGGACTCTTGTTGATGGAAATGGCCACTGTTGTCACTCATCAGTCTACCTGCCTGTCATTGAATTCAGCTTTTTGATGTTTCTATGAAAGAGGAACCGTGGGGGCACTAAACCCTTTTCCTGCTAGTTTGACCCCTCCTCCTCACTTCTGGATGAAACTTGTTCTCATGGAAACCAAAAGAAAAGTCAGCTCAAAGTGAATAAATCTCTGTTCACATGTCTGTGTTTACACACAGCAGCAGAGTGGACGATTTCTGAATAATTTAATTTCTGTTCTTATTTATTGAAGATATAAGACAGAGTTCATTTTGTTAACAAAAACTGTAGCAAATATGTTCATCCTCAACCTCTTTTTTTTGTTTTTTAATGCTGACGAGAAGACATCCCAAAGCACTAATTGTGAATACATCTACATGCAATGCTGTTTCTAGAAAAAGAAAATATTGATAAAATATTAAAAGACCTACGTCTGTATGTAGATACGTACATCAATACATTCACACCTAAGTATCATTCTTGTGAATGCAATATCTTAGGAACGTACAAAGGGAATTTCTTCAGTTTTGGCACAAATGTTCCCTCTGACTTAAGGATGAGATTTTTTTGGTAAAAGGTCAAAAGTCAAGGTCACCATAAGCATCTGTGGGTCAGAGGTGGAGCAGGTCTGTCTGTTTTGTTCTTTTGAATGCGGTTTTTTCCAGAGCACCTTAATTTCTTCAAATTTGAGTGAAGGATGAACTGATTTGAATTTGGTGGTCAGAGGTCAAAGGTCAAGGCCACTATGACCACATCTCTTGCATTCTTATTAACTTTTTCCATTCATATTATAAGGGTATCTCTTAAACACCTGCAGGGAAATTTTTCAAATTTAGCACAAACATCCACTTGTACTCAAGGATAAAATGATTCTTATTTTTGGTCACATGTCACTGTGACTGTGCATCTGTCTAATTTCACAAAAGTGATAACTCAAGAAGGCCTTGAGGAAATTTCCTCTAATTTCACACAAACATCCGTTTGGACTCAAGAATGAACTGTTTAGAATTTGGTGGTTGATGAGCAAATGTGAAGGTCACTGTGATCTCACAAAACATGTTTTTGGCCATAATTCAGGAATTCATACACTAATTATGACAAAATTTAACATAAATGTCTATGGAAAAAATTATGAAATAATGACATTTTGCATCCAAAAGGTCAAATGTCAACTTCATGGTGACATCATACTATTCTGAATAGAATTGGCCATTCCTAAAGTCATATATCAGGAACAAAAGGGGAGACACTTGGTCAAATACTGACATGGCGACACTAATTCACTAATCTTGAAACGCTGCTGATTGTGGGGATCATCTGTGCTGCTTTGGGAAAAACGTGTGTGAGGCATCTGTCTTTGGATGTAAACTGTATGAGAAACTTGACTTGTACAAGGAGGCATACAACTGCAAAGTGGTAATTATACTTTTTCAGTGGGCTAGGGTTTAAAAAAAAAACGTGTTAACACAACACACAGACTAAATACAGAAAAAAAAACACAAAAACAAAATTTAAAAAAAAACTAAAACAAACACAAACACTACATTTGACCCTCCCTGGCTGTCTGTCATACTTCACACCCCCAGTTTATAACTTCGGTTGTAAAAAGAATTGTCCCAAAACCTAAACTAAAATATGATCTTCAGCCCATTGTCACTGCTGACCGTGATATCCGAGGTGATTATCTTAATAACTTTTTGGGTAAGTGAACTTCTGAAAAGAACTTTTGTATAAGTGTTCTCATGATGAGGACAAGATATCTCAGCTGTGACCCTGTTAATAGTCTCAAGGAAATTAGCCTTTTTCTTCGGTTGCTTTGAAGATATTTATGGCTGGATGTCTCAAATGTCCTGCAGTTAACCACCAATAAAACTGAGATCCTATTGTTCCCAGTGCAAACCCAGATTTCAGATAGACTCCATTCACCGCCCCACTCCTAACTCACAACGCCAATAATATATCACTACTCATTCAGTGCAGTCTCTGCTGTGATCAAATCTGTGGTTCCAGCCTGTTTCTTTCAGCCCTGAAACATTCCTTCAATCAGAAAATCCTAAACTGTCACACATCAATTTAATACATCTGGTTTTATGTCTCTAACACCCTCATGCAACTTTATCAAAATTCTGCTGGAAGAATCTTAACAAGACCAGAGGCGGGGCTTCCATGGTGGCACCCGCCCCCCCTGCAGTCTGATTGGCCACCCCGTGTGCCCCCCCAACGGCCATTGACTCATCATAATGTCAATTATTGCGTTGCGTAAAGTTACTGACGCTGCATGATAAGACGGAAGCAAAGCCGGAACCTTGTTTGATTAGACTGTGTTAAAAACTCATGAAGGCTTTTATTTTGGAAAAGAAGGAAGTGGCTCATCGGCTCCGCACATGAACTCCTGTAACTTCACCAGTCACAGACTTTTTTTTCGACGTGATGCTAATGGTGCACACGAGCTAAGGTAAGAACAGAACACTACAGGTTCTTAAAAATAATGTTTTGCCAACTTATGTTCCACTTGGGCTCGGATCTTGAAGAGAAAGGAGGCAGCTGGAATGAAGACGCTAACCAGTTTGCTTGAGTTTACAGGGGTTCCTGGAACCTTTTAAAGAGGTCTTCTATGAACTGTTCAAGTTGTGCAAAACTGCTTTGGCCCTACCTGTAAGCACAGCTGCCTGTGAGCGCAGTTTTTCTGCATTGAAACTTATCAAAAATCACTTGCGCACCACCATGATCAATGAAAGACTGAGTGATCTTGCTGTGCTAAGTGTGGAGTCCAAGAGAGCCAAGGCCTTGGATATAGACGAGTTTGTAAGGTTGTTCAGCAGCAAACACGGAAATCGCAAATACAGTTATTTTGAAGTGTCAGCACCTTCAAATGAGTGATACATTGAGTGGTACTTACTCTGATTGTGATACAGAACACATAATTGTTTAAAATACACAGTGTAAAGAGCTGAGCACTACTGATTTTGAATATTGTTGTTGTTGTCCATTTCACTGTGAGAATTTGAGTGGCTGTGGGGCATTATTTTTCTAAAGAGTAACATGGAGTAACATGGAGCAAACCTGTTCTTTGCAGAGCACTAGTGATTTTGAATATTGTTATTATTGTCCATTTCACTGTGAAATTTGAGTGGCTGTGGGGAATTATTTTTCTAAAGAATAACTACTACATGGAGCAACCTGTTCTTTTTGCTGAGCCTTTTTTTCTCTGCTTGAAAATTGCATATAATTAATAAAATGAGTACATCTGGAACCACAAGGTCTGTTTTAAATAATTTTGTGTCATAGGACCACTTTGAGGATTTGTTGAGATGGGTAATTATTAGTATATGTGTTACTGGTGAATAGTAAATGAAGATGAAGTATACCTAGCAGATTCAATGTGGCCAAGAAAAGCAAGATGAAAACATAGCAAAGTTCGTTGCAGTGGGCAGCCTTCATTTTTGTTACTTTTGGGCGGCCCCCCCAGATTTATTGTCGTCACCCCCTGTGCCCCCCACCAGAAAATTCTCTGGACCCGCCCCTGAACAAGACCAAAGACACATCACCATATTTCAAGAGTATCTGTGTCCCTACAATGGCTTCTGATATTGGGAGCATCCCATGGTGAAAAATAAACTGAAAAACATGGAAACTGACAAAAACATATCTAATAACATTGAGCAGGAAGGACTGCGGTCTGTTTGATGAACAAAGTTAACAATCAGAAAGCAAAGGACTTCATGCAACAATATTCACAACTTGGATTTTTTTAAAATGAAAAACCACAGTGATCCTTTTGATTGATTGATTCTTTTCTTTTTTTTTTAATCAAACAAAAGCCAACTGTCCGTTGTGCCATTGTGACATCTGACAGATTTTAGCTGAACTTTGACCTGAACATTGTTAATGTTGCGCTATTGTGGATCTCGTGAAATTGAACAGCACTGAGGAGGACTACCAACTTTGCAACTTTCCTACTACTTTCCTACTACATTTAATGACTTTTCAGAGTCTCTCAGAAACTTCATTTTTAAAAAAGCAACTAGCAACAAATTCAACTCATCACTTTGTCATCCATGTGTACTTATGACGTTTTAGGTGTCTCCCTTTGTCAGCTGTCTATGCTGTAGGATGGTTATATTGTTATGTCAACAATGAAATTGAAATTGTAGAATTGTAGAACAAAAGCGCATGGTGGGATGTTGGTGCAAGCATGAGATGCACACCCTGTAAGCCCATTCTCAGCTGATGCTATTCAGCGGTGTTCCATGTGGATGCGCAAGATGCCTTTCGGCATCACCCGCTTGCACCGGAAGTACTGACAAAGCGATATTTGAGGAGTTCAGAATGGAACAGACAGACTGAATCTAGCAACTTATTGTTGCTCTGAGTAACTGCAGTGCACAGCTCTTCGGCTGTAAGTGGCCGCCAGCGGCCGCCAGCTCAGAGTCTCTCCCCCTGCACTGTGCAGTAGGTGTGTGTGTGAGTGACAGGGTGACAGGCAGGGGAAGAGGAGATGCTGCTCACATCTTGAGTTTAGTTGTAGTGAGTTTCTCTGGTCATATTGAAAGAATAAATTGATATCTGAATGTATGACTCCTGCCAACTCCCAACAAGCAAATCAATATGTAAATAATGTAACAAAGCCATTGCTTAAGGGCTGTGGAAAGGCTGTGGTGCCCTCTAGCATTTTGGGGGATGTTATGCTACACCTCAAACAGAATATTATTTTATTATCATTTTATGCATAATTCAAGTTGACATGAGGAAGTGAAATAAAATAGTTTATATATTCAAAGAGCAAAATATTGTTGGGGTCTTGAAAGATCACTGAATTTGATCAACACTGCTTGATGTGGATGGCAACTAAAAAATAATAGGCTGGTGGGGAAAGTGTTAAATTACCTTGCAGCAGCTAGTATTCATTTGGTAATAACATGAACTTTTATCATCCAAACCCGCAAAATAAGTCTCAAATGATTTGTGAAAAGCTTAACAAATGGGTGTAAAACACTGTGCATTTTGAAAATCTGTAAAATTCAGAAAGTCTACGGAAAAACACTATTATAATAAACACACAGCTTTACTGACAGATGATCTTAAGAGGTGCAGCTAAAAGTAATGCTACAATACACAGCCAGCATCACTGATGGAGACAAAGGAGAAGAATATACGCCTGTATGTATTTACACTCTAAATATCCATATGTGTGTGCGGAGGAATAAGAGGTGTTTTACCTAAATTTACTCTTTGCCATCTTGGCCCCTGTCACTCTGAGTTTGTGTAAATATTCAGAGCCGGCTTGTTAGAGTAACAGTCTACACATCACCTCTCTGCTCAGGATTCAACTTTCCCCTCTCAACCTGCAGACGTCTCCAACCGCTCCAAAAATCAGTGGTATTTACACACAGCCTGTCACAGAGGATTAAAGTGGAGAAAGCATGAAACGGGGCCGACATTACTTCTCCGTGAATGTGATATGATCAAACATAAACACACACACACACACACACACACACACACATGAACACAAAGCAGTTCCTTCCCTCAGGCCAAGACTTTCCTCAGTGGTTCAGGGGTTAAATCATGTGTGATATTCCTCCTGGCAAAACATATGGCGGCCAAGAGGGAGTGCAGGTTTCTTCCCCCTCGCTGGCTTTTCACCTATAGCCTCATTACACACACACCACTGGCTATTTGTTTCCACGTAGCGTGTTCATTCACCTAAGTAGTATTCTGCTTCATAAAAGTGCTCATTTCTTCTGCCAGCAATTTGACACACATGATTTGAAAGCATGTGGAGTGAGGTCAAGTTGCCAGTAAGCCCTCAGCGCAAGATTTTCATATTAACATACCAGTGTGAATCACTATTTACATCAATAATTTTGAGCCTTTAGCAAAACATGGGAGATTTGTTATGATCATGGACATCAGTACATTTGCTAATGGAGATTTATCAGACAAATCAGGTACGTATGATGTTTTACACCTTTTACTTTTCTTATCCAGTGAGAAATGAGATGACATTTCTTGGTTAACTAAAAAAAAAAAAAACTTTACGCTTTACGTTTTGACAGAGAAGTACTCAATTTTATAGAATTTAGAAGCAAAATGACATTTTGTGAAAGATAATATGTCATAAAATGGTTGCTTTGTCTTTCCATCTTTCTGGCCCATTCTCATTCCGACGTCATCAAATACTGCCGCTTTTTCAGTTATATAGGCATAACATGCCGACATCAAAAGCTACTTTCACGGCTGTATGATGCACCTACTGTCAGCGTCACTTTGCAACACGGCCAGATGGAATCTTTCCTGTTATGATATGCAGCCTCTCAGCCTGACTGCAACTGGCACGACATGAAAACAGTGGAGAGTGTATCTATCGATGTCGCAATAAAGCAGTGTTCAATCAAATGGGATGGCTGTCAGAAACAGATCTGAAAGATGCCCATGTTGACATTTTTTGGGCATTCTAGTCACGGTACAATACAATAAAGTGGAAAGACTGCAGTTGGAGCCAGAAGTGATCATATTTGCATAAGAGAGTGGATCTGACTGAGAACATAAGGTGACATCTTGCCTGTCAGTCAGGTGGTCCTGCCTTTAAATATGTGTAACTTTTGGACAGAAGAACAATTCAAATGCATTAATGAGTATTTACTCTGTTTTGGAGCCAGCCTCAAGTGTCCATTTGATGAACTGCAGTTTTCAGCATTTCCGCATTGGCTTTAGGTTTCAGCCTCCAAGGTAGCTGATTGTGGAAGACAATCATCAGGTTCCCATATTAACACTGAAACAGGTTTTCTTGCTGAAATCATTCCTCCCATTAATGCTGGCCATTAAGAGATCCCTTCCGAATACCCCATCCTACAAAATGGAAGGAGTACATCTGTATATCCTTCCATTTCCTCGACAACCATTCGTCCAATCAACATCCCAATTAGCAGATGTACTGCTGTACATGTTGCTGTACTGCTGTAGATGTACAGATGTAACTGAGTTTCCAAGGAAGTGCATTGTTGGGTGCTCTTGAGATTTATTGGACACATTGATTAGTAGTGTGTTATGTACACACTGCGTGGCCTATTGAGAGGGGAACCTGATTAAATGTTACATGATGGGTAGCTCTCTGCTGCTCTCAAAAGTCCATTCAAGAGCAGATAAAGGGCTAGAGACCAGAGATGTTACATTGTGGCAAACACAAACATTTCAAGCATCAGAGAAATACATTTTGGAATGTTTGCCTTTGTTTGCAAACCCAAGAGCGCACAGAGTTGACTGTAAGATCAGTTCTCAAGAAAACTGCAGGCGGCAGTACTGAAGGCCAAGCAATCGGCCCTCTCTGTGCAGACACATTTTGAATGGGCAGTGCATCAGTTAAACATTCTGAGGCTTTAGCAGTCTCTGTTAGATAAATCAAGTGGATATCTTCCAAAGATACAGTCTTTTTAGGATGAAATACCCCTGGTGGTGTTTCCCCAGAGTGCCTTTCCTTGATGAGCTGGGGTGGAGGAAAGTAATACGAAAGGGTTTTTTTTAACTTTGGAAGATACTCACTGGACTTGATTAGGACTACTGAAGCCTCATAATAGCATTAGATAAACTTTGGGATGCATTTTTACACAAGACAAAGTCTATGGATTTTCCATTCCATCACTTACATTAAAACCGCTTCAGTTACAGATCTCTTCAGGGGCAGTTGTCATGAATCCTCCCTTGAACCCTCACTTATTCATCCATTCATTCTGCCTGGTTTTCCATATCACAATCTTGTCATTTCAGACCCAGCCATGCCCACTTGCCCATGTTATCCCATTTTCTACTAGTTTTTCCACCTGACCTGCTCCTCACATCAGCTCACCTGTCCCTCCATATACTTCATCACCTCCACTAGTCATTTGCCAGAATGTCTTTTGTACTGTGCTTAAGTATCCCAGCATTCTATGTACTTAGCTATTTGATTCTGCCTGAAACCCTTCTCGATTCTTTGAGGGTGCGTTTACTTGCATGAAACATTAAACTGTTGTTGCAGTTTGGCCTTTCATTAACACAAAACCAGCATTTTGGGGGTCTGAATGCCTAAAAATGACTTGAAACTGGGTTGCAAAGTGTAATTTCTTTTGGAAATGCATCCAAAAGCTGTGATGTCACAGCTGCATTTCATGAATGCACATTACATTGGATGCTTTATAATTCAGCCTCACTCAAAGTAACTGTCCCACTTCGTCGCCCGTCCAGGCAAAGCTGTTGGTTCTTGTGCGAGCGCTCACCATCGTCTCCTTATTTGTTTATACTCACCGCTCTGTAGAAGAAGAAGCCTTTATGCATACGCATGTCTTGTTCTCCTATGGTGTGTGTCATCACAAAGTATCACCGCTAACTACTGGCCTGGCATGCATACATCAGCATTTTCTGTTGTTTTTGTGGATCCTTGTACACAAGGGCTGTTGTCACAATGTTATCATCGACACTATCGACAAAATTAACTATTATAGGTGAATCCAATAAACTTTCAACAGTATTCACATATTCATTTCAGTTTTAAATTCTTTGTTGTCATGTACACAACAGTAATAGAGAAGCAGTCGTTGGCAATAGAAATCTCAAATCCCAGGCTCCCTCTATTACTTAAAGTTAAAATTTAAGGATAAAATATATACAATATAAAATAAAATATGTGATGATAAATATATTTATTAAACAGTATGATAACTATGAACTATTCCCAAGCCCAAACTTTGACACAATATAATGTTATGTCAAAGTTTGGTCTCCTCAATTATCAGTGAAGTTCACTTGGTTACAGTGCTCATATTAGTGGGACACTACTTGTAGAACAGTCTTGGTCTCCCCTTAAAATATTGAAAAAAGGGTTCCCCAAAAGCTTCTCTAAATCTCTGTTATACCTCAAATGGAGCACAATAACTGGAGAGCTGCCTTTCAAAAAGCCCTGAGCTGTGCTGATACATAATAAAGCACAGGGAGTGTTCAGCTTGTTTAACAGTGAGTTGAACTGAGTAGTATTTAGCTTTAATGTGTTCCTGTGTCAGAGCGTTGACAACTGTCACAGCCCCAGGAAATAGTTGATATTGTCAGGCGCGGTTTGACTCCCACTAGGCGACAGGACAAATCGGTGTCGGTTTGATTCCTGGTGCTCGGCGGAGGACTTGGCTTGAGTCTGAGCAAACCTGGCGTGTGCCAATGCTGTCGCTATGCCAACCAAGAATGAAACCAGGAAGTCACTATAGCAGTGAGGATGACACAGAAAGAATAAGTACAGTAAGAACTAGGTCATCTCTTGTATTATATATATTTTTTCTCTTTTTTGATGAATGAGGTTTTTAAAAAATCCAGTGAATCATGAATGCATAAACCTTAACTGTCTGGAACAAAGATATTTTTTAATTAACCATCTTTCTCTTTATACAAATAGAAATGCTCACCATTTTCTGCCTTCTTCTTTTAAGTTTTAATGCACTGATGGATTCCAAAAGGTTAATAATACAATAAATTAATCTTCATGGCATTTCTTTATTGTAAGCGGGCTTTAAAAGACTAACTTTGATGTTTTCATTTTCTCATGTCTGACAGTATATGGAGTGGGGTCAAAAAAGTGTACCAGATTTTTGGCTTTGCAGTGTGCTGTCTCTACACATGGCAAACAGCCACGTAAAATAAAAGAAAGACTGTATTGTTGCTAATTTTACATGTGTACTACCTGGAGTTTCTAAAAAATTATCTGAGGCTGGAAATGTAAAGTACTGTCAAGCGGTTCAGTGTGAGGCAACAAGTTACAGCTATGACATATTGAAAAGGTAAAGATCCATAGATTACTGGCATGGGTAAAAAAGTAAGACAATAGTAGCTAAAAGGTTGTGGGTAACAGGGAGAGGGTGGGAAAAAGGTGCAGACAGGCTGGCAGGTAATGATTGATAAGGGTTTAGGTACAGGTCCCAGGTTTTAGGGTAAAGCATTCAGTTACAGATCTCAGGTTTCAGGGTCAAGGGTTCAAGTACAGGTCCAAAGTTTCTGGGTAAAGGGTCCAGGTACAGGTCTTAAGTTTAAGGGTGAAGTGTTCAGGTAAAGGTCCAAGGTTTAAGGGTAAAGGGTTCAGGTGCAGTTCCAAGGTTTTAAGGTTAAGGGGTCAGGTCCAGGCCCAAGGTTTTAGGATAAAGGGTTTAGGTCCAGGTCCAAGGTTTTAGGGTAAAGGCTTCAGGTCCAGGGTTTTAGGGTAAAAGTCCAGGTCCAAGGTTTCAGGGTAAACAGTTTAGGTACAGGTCCAAGGTCTCAGAGTAAAGGGTTCAGTTACAGGTCCCAGGTTTTAGGATAAAAGTTCAAGTACAGGTTCCAGGATAAAGTTCCAGGTACAAGTCCCGGGTTTCAGCATAAAGGACTCAGGTAAAGATTTAAATATTCATGGCAAAGGATTTAGGTACAGATCTTGGGTTTCAGAGTTAAGGGTTAAGGTCTCGGGTTTCAGAGTAAATAGTGCAGGTTAAGTTTCCAGGTTTTAGGGTAAAAGGTTTAAGATAAAGGTCCCGGGGTTTAGAATAAAGTGTTCAGGCACAAGTTCCATGTAACTGTATGTAAGTAACTGTTTTTCAGGTACAAGGTTTCAGGTACAGATCCTGGGTTTTAGGGTAAAGGGTTCAGGGCCAGATCTCGGGTGTCAGGGTAGAGGGTTCAGGTACTGCGGTCCGTGCTAAAAATGAATTTCAGGGATAGAATAAAGAAAAAAAACAAACAAATGATTTTGCGTTCACTGTATGAAATGTGATTGGCAGTCACACCTCAAACTTGACATCTGATTTCCTCTCAGCACAAAATGCTCAAGTATAATTTTTGCACAATAATTGCATTGATTAGTGTAAATAGCATACTGTCTACAAGCAGTATGGAACTGTGACACAACTCGTATGACATGTTCTAACTGATGAGAATATTACCATTTTTTTTCTGTGTGTGTGTGCGTGTGTGTGTGTGTGTGTGTGTGCGTGTGTTTGTGTGTGTGTCTCGCTCTTCATCACCTCCTCCTCCTCCTCCTCTCCAACACTATGCCAACCATTTCAGCTGTAATCACCCTCACAATAAACTATTCAAGAAGCCCTGAAATCTAACTCTTCTCCACATCCCCACCCCTGCTATTATCCCTTTAAAGCGCGCTCCCCCTGCACTTGCTCTCACCCTCCTTCCCGCCTCCCCAAAACTCTCCAGCGCAACCAAATAACCTCTTTAAAATCATCACAACATCTACTTACAGCCCCCTTTTCCTCCTCTGCACCCGTGGACTCAAAAACTTCAGCTTTTGTTCATTTAAAAATTTGAAGAGTGCTGCTTCACTTCGACCGTGATGTATCGCTGCGCTCACCCCCACAGAGCCGGCTTAATGTGCACTTAGTATGCCGGCCAGGCCCTCATTAAAATTCAAAGTGTGTTCTGGGAAAAAAAAGACGGTTGCTGCGCCGTAAACATGGATCTGTGATTTGCGCTGACAAGGGCCGAGCAAAACGGAGCCAGACGCTTCCTCCCTCTCTCCTCTCCTTCTCTGTACAATGATGTCTAAATTGTGGAGAACTCGGCAAAGTGTCTCAGGACTCGGCCTGAAGTGAAGCAGAATACAACACAACAGGACGGGGATGGCTTTTGAATTATGCAACTTGGAACAGAGATGCATTGTTACACTTTCAGCCATGGATAATCTCTGTCTCCCTCCCTGGTGTTAACCCCCTGCCCAGCCTCTCTCTCTCTCCATCTCCCTCTCTCTCTGTCTTTTATTCTCTTTGTTTTTTACTTATTTACAGAGTGTGATCCTCTCCCCGCAGGTCCCACGGCGTTAAATATGCAGTGGAATGCTGTCGTGTCGAGTGCTCTCGTCCACAAAGTGCACCGGGCCTAAATGTGATGCTAATAGAAAGAGAGCGGACCATTTAGTGAACACAAAGCATTTGCTTTGGTGATTTATTAAAACATAGACGCTTCACAATGGGATGCAATTCATTTGGTGTCTGGCAGCCCGTGAGATTCCACCTCTGGCTTTCTGTGTGGGTTTGCTACGGTGGCCCAAAGAGCTCAACACACCACAACTTCAAGAAAGAGGATGAAAATTTTTCGCATTTTAGTCAGAAAATACTATGTGTAGACTCAAACCTACAATGAAAGTAAATACTAACAAGTATTGTGTGTATCTAAGCTTCCACTGATTCCAATGATACTGGAGCTCTCAGAAACTATTGAGAGGTGAACTAACACGTTGTTTTTGGACTACTGGTAAAATTTGTTGACAGAAGATAAATATTAGAGATTCATTTCAAAATAACATTGTGTAACTTATGTCCCTACCAGCAGTCACTGTCACTTTAACGTAATGTTACATTATATAACTACAGCTGTGTGGATTTAGGTCACTTCTGTAATGTAACAGTCATACTTATTTTAATCCAAAGCATGATCTTTTTTTCTTAATCTATCCCAGTATTTGTTGTGTACACCTAACTTTGACTAACTGAGAACATTAAGTACTTGCTGAAACGTGTTTCAATTGTGCTTCACACTGAGAAGTTTAAGGGTGCCCTGTGCATCGCCCTGAGACGCTGAGGGGTGAAACAAAGAGTCATTATTCTGACACCCCTAACCCTAACCCTAGCACACTAATAGTAAATCTATATAACCAGTATCCCCATACTCATCGGGATCAAAATAAACTAAAATGAACAGTTTTTGTCTGTTTACAGTGTGCTTAATGTTGTCATGTATGTGTTGTCAGAGCTTTCACATTTCTGCCGCTGTGTCTTTCTCCACAGAAACTCCTCAGCTCCAACAGACAGTCAGACCTGCAATATTATTCCCCGTTCATCTTTTGTCTTTTAATACATGTTCCCTGATCAGCCTACAATAAAGAAATCAATTGGAGCTCATTGCATTCTTATAGAGGCATATTAGATCCAGTGAAAAATTAGATCAAGCCAGAAATTACACCGCAGCTCAGTGTTCAGTGTGTGCCATGGCAACACATGAATATATATTGCAAGACAGATAAATTTGATCTATAGCAGGGCTATGGTTTGATGTTTCTTCTGCTTGAGAGCGCTGTGATCTCTCAGAGTAACAGCCAGATGTCCCCGATGTTATTCTATACTGTACATGAACAGCACATGACGAATAAATGTAGCCCTGCAGATATGAGCTCAATAATGGTTTGAAATACCAATGGAGGGCAAAAAAAGGTGTGACAAAAAACAAAACAAATAAAAAAAACCCATCACTGAATCATTGTGATTGCTCGCATCAGAACAACTTGTTAAATATTGCCCTCTTTTTCCTTTCTTTTTCCCAGCAAATCATGTGTGACGTCTCATGTGTAGACACTGTGCCCGCTCATGCAAAATAAATTCATGCATATTTAAGAGGGATGCAAATGAGAGTGCATGATGAACAGGGCTTTTAGCTTGAAATTTAATTACAAGTGTAGTCCCCTTTGCAAATGAGTTTACTTTTCCTCTCAGTCTGTCTCTTTCTTTTTTTTCTCCCTTTTGCTCTCTTTCACTTTGCATGTCCCCTGCAACCCATTATGCCGGTCCATGTCATGAATTCAAAATCTCTGGCGTGACAGCTCGAGAAAAAAAAAAAAGAAAAAAAGATCCCGCCATTCCAAACACCCATCTCATATTTTATACAACAAAGTGGCTGTTGTTTGCAGAGAGGAAGAGACGCACAGAGAGAGGAGAACATACAGATGCTCCGTCTGCCTGTTTCGTCTCATTCTTTTGCTTCTGATTCTTCCAAGGACTCAAACTGGAGGTTTTACATTACTCACCTTGGCCCAGAGACGGGGAGGACGACCTGTCAACCGCTTCCATTGAATTCTCTTTCGCAGGGTTGGTTGGGTGCTCCCTCCCTCCTCTCCCCCCTCTCATGTGGCCTGGTTTCTCAACAGCCCTTATACTATGTGACTGCTCATTACCACGTTCTGACCAGAGCTAATGCAGGAAACTTGACCCCTGAGGCGAGGTCAAGGACTCTCCAAAGTCTGCTGAGTGCTCCCTTTTTTTAGCACCTCTCCTCATTCCTCCTTCACTGTAAAATCTGACGAACTGACTTTACTTTTAAAAAAAATGAGAAAACCAACTGCCTTGAAAATGTGAGTAAATAGAACCATTAGTCTCAATTATGTTTACTTATATCTAATCGTAAAAGTTTATTTAAAATGTAGTTATTTTTACTTAATTTTGTGAAGGTGTTGCAACTTAAAAATGACAAGTTTAATTTAATAATCTCCTTTCTTCATCCCTCTGTATCTGTAAAATCTGAAAAGCTGATTTTATAAAAATGAATACATAAAAATAAATAAGTCTAGGACACCCACTGCCTTGAAAAATCTGAGTAAATGTAACTATTAGTCCCAATTACATTTACTTGACTTTGACAAGTTTAATTAAATTTTAGTTATAACTTCTTGATTGTGTCAAGTTGATGTAACTTAAAAATGACAAATTTAATTAAATATTTCTTAAGTAAATTAAGTTCACTGTGCTATTTATCTGTACTGCCATCCAATTGTCACATGTTGCAGCTTTGCAGAGGACTTCTAAGTCTATTTATTACATTTAAAGTATCCATTTCCGTCTGCTGTTTATGTTCCAGGATTCCGCTTCCATGATGTCAACAAATGCACATGGGATTATGCTGCACATGGTCATGTGTAGCACATGGTAACCAATGCCGAAATGTCAACAAACGAACATGCTTGCACATAAGGTTTGGATTAGGGGAAGGAGGAAGATGGTAAGGTGTGGAAAAATAAAACTCCTGCATAAAAGTCTGGAATTGTTGGTCAATTGGGACATTTTGGCTTCTCGTTTTATGTCGTTACCCGAAGTGTTTCAACCTGCTGCCGTCCTGTGCATTTCATACACAGACGCCTTTTCAAGTGACACTGCGTATGCACATATCATGTGGATGCAAAAGGTGCTGTCTGCCACCATGTAATAACACTGCAACTGTTTCTGTCTGGCTACGTTCATACCTGACGCCGTCCAGTGGCATTGCATGTGCACACAAAAGGTGCCCTTTTGTGTTGCACACTTAAGCCAAAAGCACTGACAAATCGGCACCATTTTGACATAAAAAAAGGAAAATTGCAGCATGCACGATTCGAGACGCTTAGATTCTAGTGTCCTATTTCATTGCTGTTTTTACCAGGACTTCATTAATTGGTTTCATTCCCTTTCATATACCTTATGTTTTGGAATGACAATAAACCTTCTTAAACCTTGAACCTGTTTTACAAGTTTGGAATAAGAATGGGCTTATTCTGCTGGTTGCAAACTAGTCAGACATATTTGTTTGCTCTTAAGCTTGTTAACAAAACAAAACTTGCAGATTCCCTAACTTCACTGCACGCAAAACCTTCTTTGTCATGATCAAATTAAGTCAGACTAACTTGGTTGATTCAAGTTGCTAACACTTAAAAAGAACAAGGTGATTTTATTTGTCATGTTTATGTTGCAACAACTTCACAAAATCAAGTAAAGACAGCTCAATTTTGAGTAAACTTAACAAGTAGCTATAAGGTAAACATGAGTTAACCCTTTGAAACCTGAGAAAATTTACCTGATTCCTCTCAAGAAAATAAGAGGAAGGAAATAAATTAACTAAGTAAATGACCCAGAATATTGCCAATACATTACCTAAAAAATAACCTGAAAATTTCCAAAAGAAAAGAAAAATTAAGGAAAAACAAACAAAGTTGTTTCTCATTGCCTTTTTGCCATGTTTTCAAAATAAATCAAACTAATCATCTTGGGTTTCAGAGGTTTAAATGTGTATGTCCAGCCATAACACAATAATAGTAATGACGATCCAGGTTTCAAAGGGCTGAAATTAATAGTTATATTTAATTTCCTCTTTCAAAGCAATCGCTTTCCAAGATTATTTTGAGTAAGATCAACTTGTCAGATTTTAGAGTGTTCACCGACTCCCACGTCTTTGTCCTCATGCTTCTCTGCCACTTCAGGGCCTCCCAATAAAAGCCTTATTTACAGGCTTGAGCCTGATGAAATCAAATCCTTTGAAAGCTGCCTTCTCTCGGGTATTAATTTCACATTAAAACTATAGAACTTGGATGCCGAGTCTTCATAAAAGTGAACGTGATCCTCCGTTAGGGTGCAGTCAATTTACATCCGCCGGCTACTTTATGGGATTCGATGACCAGTAAGAGCCTGCGGGGGACATTACGGCGCAAAGTGACCCTAACTCTCTCTTCGGGAAGAGCTCATTTGAAATCTTATGATGCTGCTTTAAGTCTTCTCCTCTCTACAGTGTTGGCTTATTGAGAGAAGCCTCATAAATATCCCTTAATCTCATTCCCTCTTGGAAAGGGCAGGGCGACAGCTCTCAAACCTTGGTGAGAAATCTCCCCCAGTCGATACAGTGGGGTCCTGTATAGTGCAGGGTGGGGTCAGGTCGTGTGGGGGAGGGCAATCAATACAAAGAACATAAAATACTTCCACTGGTTTGATGGTTGGACATGTTTGTAGTGGCCGCCATTCGTAATATTAGAGCAAAGTTGTTTTCTCGGCCCCTGGCATCAAAAATGCTTCTTCCAGGATTCCAAACTGCACAAACATTTGATCTCGCAGCACTGCTCACCTCCTGAGTTTGGAATTGATTCTTAGGTTTTCAGATTGGTCTGGTTCCAGGCCATCTCACACAACTTTTAAGTCGAGAGTTCAGCCCTGAGTTAACCTTGGCGTTTTGCCTTCACTAGATAGCCTCAAACAGCCAGACTACATCCCACAAGCTCAATTTCTGCAAAAAGGGTGTCAGTTGAGAAAAAACACAGGACAACTTGAGGACACTGAACAGGATTTTCAGTAGTATTGCATTGAAAATAAATTTACAGCATTTGTGTATCTCTTTGTTGCAATAATCACTTTAATATGTACAGCACAACAGCTGATTTCTTGAAAATTTCTTATTTGCCTTTTACAAGTAATTAACCTTTAAACTTGTCATACATTGGCCTGATTTCTTTCAAAAATATGAGACAAAATAAGGCAATGAGCAACTTGGTATGTTCCAAAATAACCCAAAAATTGCAAGAAATTTAGAAAATGACTGGGAAGGTTAAAAAAAGTGGCGCAAGTTGTGATATTTTTTGGCATATTGTCAAAAATGTGAGTTTTTATTATTCAAAAGTTACACTTACATATGATGCACATCATGATATGCAAGCTGGTTCGCACACCAAACTCATCAAATAGTGTCTGTCAGTGCTTTCTGTGTATGAGCATGACACCAACGGTGGGGGGCTCATGTGTTTGTGTTCCGTTGTTGCTCACACTGGCACACAAATTACTTGACTCTGTCAAAAAATCCATTAATCAGTCATTGGTATCACATATTGTGTGATGCTAACATTACCCTTGTGACTGTGTGTGACTCTGTCCCAGGCACAGCAGTAGTCTCATGATAAACAGAAAGAGAGACACTGAGCAGATCAATACACTGTGTGCAGCTGCACATTAAAACAAGTGATTGGTGATTGGTGATTGGACAAAATTGCAAGAATGGGCATAACCTCCATTAATTGGCTATTGGGACAAACCCTACGATTTCATGCAGGAGTCTAGTGTTTGCCTTCCATCTGAGTGTAATGGATTTGTTTCTACACCTTACCATGTGCCTTCTTCCCCTAATCATAACCATCTGTGCCAGCATGTGTGTTTGTTATAATCCTGGTGTTGGTTGTCATGTGCTTGTGTTGGCATCACATTAGCTACATCCCAGAATGTTATATGTAGACCTGGAGGTCTGGAGTCTCTGTAAAGTGGCAATATGTGACAAGCTGTGATGAGAGCATGTTTGGAAGTCGAACTCCCCTGTCAGTTAGTTAGATATTAAATCTATCTTTCAAAATAACTGAAAAACATCTATCTCATCTACAATTGCTCTGCTGTCTCTATTTGACCTCCAGACACACGGTCACTATCTCACACACATGCATGCACACACACACACACACACACACACACACACACACACGCGCGCGCACGCGCACACACACACACACACACACACACTTTCTCTCTCTCCAAGTGGGTCAAGTAGAACTTGATAGCTCTCTGCTGGCCACAAAATACAAATGTCCACTCTTCCAAACACCCACCCACACATTTGACCTCAGCTCCACTTCATTCATCTAATGCTACCACTCAACCAATCAAATGTACCCATTCATTGCTTCTTCTAGCCCTCTCTTTCTCTCTCAAATTTAAATATGACATAAACATAACAAAGAAAATTAGTAAATTAAGCTCTGTATTAAAGTGGTCTAATCCTTGTAATTAACACATTTTTATTTGGTACTTATACAGATGTGTGCATTTTTGTTTTGTCATGGTATTTTATGTTGTCATAAATTGTCATCAATGTATTCCTTTGTGCATCTGTAAAACAGAGATGCAGATTTTGGAATGGCTGGTGGTCATCATTATCTTTTAGGTTATCCAAAATATCTCCAACAAAAAGCAACCTTTGATTCTTGTCTCGGATGTCCTTGGATATTTTTGGACCTTCGCGATCCAATGCAGTGATTCTGCTTGAATCAATCTCTCTCTGTCAGCAAGCAGGCGGATCTTCATCTTTTCAGCCACTCTGACTGTGGTGAATTTATTTTTTTCAGGAATTCAAAAGCACCAAGTCTCAAAGGAGTACCATGGCACAAAAATCCCAGAGGACAGCACTTAAAAGAATTACTGAGAACAATTATTTCCAAAGTGGTCCTTGAAGGAAGGAATAAACACAATACATGTAAACATACAAATACAATAAACCTACTTGTCCTCATTGTAACTCTGTGCCCGTGGTTCACATTTCCTCGCCCTCAAAGGTGAACATCAACCCTTCCCACAGAGCCTCCTTCACTTTTGTTTTGAAAGTTGCCTTTGATCGGCTTTGTTTAATATGCATATTAATATGTGAAGGAGCAGTTCAGAGTGTCTTTCTTTCAAAGACTTTCTTTGAAAGTTGCTGGATGCCAGCCTTCAACACAAACTTCTGCTGCTCAGCCGTTCTGCTGGGATCCCAGGGCCCACATAGGCGACAGATTGGAAGAAGAGCCACAGCAGCCAACAAGTCAGGATCAGACGAGCAAGAAGGAACAAGAGAGATATATGGGCTTCTTCTTCTTCAATAGTCTGCTGTCCAGAAGGTGGAGAGTCCGAGGCAAAATGATGCAAAGTCTTACTCTTCCTATCAATAAAACTCTGCATTTATTTTCCCCTTTGAGGAGCTTTATGTGAAATACCAAGACGTTCTTATCACAACTTGTCACATGCTGCCGCTCTGCAAGTGACCTTCTGTGTCTATATATGATGTTTTAGGTATCCTTCAGTCTCAGTTGTTTACGCTCTGGGATGCCGTTACTGTGATGTCAACAACAGCACGTGGCAACCAACTCACATTTTGGGCAAATAAATGTTAGGTTTCCAATCTGACCAAATACATTATTTCACTCATCAAACTTTGTCAGCACTAAATAAAAAGAGCATTTAAGGTTCTTGATCCATGATGAGGTAACACACAATACTAACTTGTTTTATTCAGGGAAAGCAGAGTAGATGTTCCTTGGGTTTGATCAGCAGGCTTTTCTCTTCTACAACTGGCACTCACTTTGGTGAATGAATGTGGATGTGGATGTGATGTACTGAGTGGGTATTTTAAGCCACAATGTGATCTTTTTCTAATCAAAACAAGGATGTTTTTGTACCTAAACCTAACCCCACATTAACCACCACTTTGTCATAAATCAGAATCAGAAGAAATCAAACGTTTCTGCTCCATCTAAATGTGCAAATATAACATATTGGTCATCTGTGGAAATGTACAATGCCAACATTCTGGAAATATAACAATGCAGCTTCTAACTATTGTAAAAAAAAAAAAAAAAAAAAAAAAAAAACATTTTAAACTGGCCAAAAAAAGACATTAAACAATTCCAACTAGTCTTTTTTTTTTTTACAAACTGGGCACTCCCAAACTGTGACTAGACATTTGTGTCCTTGAATAACAAATAGAATTGTTGACAAGGAAAAGCCTTGGTAAACATCTATTGACAACAACATTTACAACAATTCCTACTCAGTTGTCACTTTGTTAAGATTCCCTTGATTCAACATGGTAAAAATGTTGGACGCCAAGTTTGCATTGTGAGACACGTCCACCAATGGTCAATTTGGAGCTTTGGCAACAAAAAACGGCCCACAGCACAATTCTTTTTTTTAAAAACATATTTTTTAGGCATTTTGCCTTTAATTGATAGGACAGCACAAGTGTAAAAGGATGAGAGAGAGAGAAAGGGTGACATGCAGCAAAAGGCTAAGGCCGGAATCAAACCCACAGCCGCTGCAGGGAGGGCACAGCCTCTATACATGGGGCGCCCACTCTATCCACTGAGCCACCAGGCACCCCCCACAGCACAACTCTGACAGAAATTTCAACACATTCTCATCCTGAATTGTCACATATCGTTGCTCTGCAGTTGATTTCTGTGTCTACATATTATGCTGTAGCTATCCTACTGTTGAAGTTCAAGAATGCAGCTATAATAATGCTAACACAAGCACATGGTGGGATTATGCTACAAAAGCAAATAATTAAGTTTGGGCAACAAAAGCACGTGATGACCAATGCTGGGACATCAACAAAAGCACATGCCTATGATTGGGCAACAAGGGCACGAATGGCTAGGTTTAGGCAAAAAAATACATGGATAGATGTAGTAGATAAACAGCATCATATTCAAATAGGAAGCACACACCAGACTCCTGCATTAAAGTTCAAGGTTATTGGATCCATCCACCGCCCACTCTGTCCACCCTGTAGGGATCTTCGTACTCCATATATTGCATCATTACCTGCAACCTGAAGCCGTTCAGTGGTGTATCATGCAGACACGACAGATCTGTCTGGCTACATTCACAAATGATGCTATCGATCAGTGTATCATGCGGTCGTAAAAGGTAGCTTTTGGTGCCAAAATCAATGCAAAAATGCCACTATTTAATGTCTTTGGAATGACTACAGGCTGGAAATTAAACCATAGTAAGCAACTAATCAGAATATGATATAAAACAATGCAGAATAAACTGTGACATTTTTTTAGTGCCTTTTTTAAAATTGAGTTCAGGAAAAAAATAAATGACACAAACTAAAATAATGAAGGCAAAACAAAAGAAGAGGCTTCTGGGGAAAAGAAAACCTTGTGGAACTGCATTTTCAACCTCAGTGTGGTGCAGACAGATGATGTATTGACATCATGCCTCTGCTTTCAGATATATATATATATATTTTTTTTTTTTTTTTTATTTACATGGTAGCACTACCATATACCACACAGTCATCACACAGTCTGACATGCTGTCAATTGATACTGTACATTCTGCCACAGATTGCCAGCAAGATCTGCTGTAATTGCTAAGAAATGTATTTTCTAAATTGATAACTGACTGCTTTATACACCCAGACTGCTGATGTTTCCTTCCAACTTTTGAACAAAATACACTGACTTCCAAACTCTCTTTCCCTAATCCCCAGATGCCTGTAAATTTATTTTCATTAGTAAATCAATCAGCGGAGAAATTCCTCAAACAGCAGTCGATGTTTTCATCAGCTGGTGCTATGGTTTGACTACACAGAAAAAAAAAATCTCACAAGAAACTCAAACATCTGATTAAATCTGCTCCTCTCAAACTGTTTTACTGTGTGAAGGCCAAGGGAATCAAATTTAACAAATGTGTATATTTGCTGCCAGGTTGATTGTGTACAGGGTTTTTCCATATTGAGCTAGGTGGATCATTATGTGCAGTGGTGAGATAGGGAACTCTATTATGCAACTCACAGCGCACCTCATTTATCACTCAATGCACTAGAATATTTATGCAAGAAGCATTTAATTTAATAATGAAACTCCTTTCAGCTGCAAATTAAACAGTGCTTCATCTTTAAAAAGCATTTGGCTTGCTTGTTTCATTTATTAAACAAGATTTGACCCAGACTCTCAGCATCTCTGGGTGTTTAACACTCAAATATTGACAAAGTGGAGCTGGATTAATCCGAGGGGGCAGCACCAAGCCTTCCTAAAACTTCCCTGTCTTCCTAAACAAACCCATTTTTGTTGGTTTATGCGGAAAAATGTCAAATGTTTAGTCAGGTAATACACACTAAGCCTCACAAACCTGTTTAACTGCACATGCCCCCCCCACCTCCGGCTCTAATGATCTCCTCCATAGTCATTAACACTGTATTACCTCTGCGGATCTTCCTCATCATCATCCAGCAGCTCCATCATGTCGTCGGTGCTGGTGCCATTAAATGCGATGCCAAAGTGCAAAGCAGCGTACACGTCTTTTTGCATGTCATTTGTCTTAAACTCATTTACTCTAACCAGTCTCATTTCTGCTCCCCATCCACCCCGTCCTCACCCACACATCTTAATATCATAAAGTCCTAATTAATACTGCTGCTTAATTAAACACTCATATTTAAGGAATGTAGCGGGAGGTGGAGGAGGAGGGAGGAGGCTCTCATTTGTGCTATTAATTGTCTTGGTCATTAGCTTCTTTCTATCTGTCACTGCATCTGGCTGTGATGAACCTGCTTTAATGTGGAGCCGCGCTTTGTTTACAAAAGAGAAAAAAATGGCTCATTAAATGGTGTGATGCACTGTGTGTCTGAACAAATAATATGTTCTCATCCCTAGTCTTCACATATCACAGTTTAGTCAGTGGACTTCTGCATATGACACTAGGTATCCTCCTGTATCTGCTGGTGAGGATCCAGGATGCCACTACCAATGCCGAGTTGTCAACAAACACACATGGCTAGGATTAGGCTACAAAGGCATGGATGGTTAGGGTTAGGCAACAGAAGCAAGCAGTTATATATAGGAAAAACATCATGGTTTAGATTTACTTTCATAAGTGAATGCCGGGCTCGTGGTTGAAATTCCAGGATTTGTTGGACTCATCTACCACCAGCCTGTTCTCATTCAGAACTCATCAAAAATGTCCGCTCTGTCAGTGGAGTCAGCTGAGAGCACTGCCTCCGGTGGAGTTATTATACACCAGCGAACAGCCAGATGTCATAGTCCACTTGACAAGTGTGCGGGTGACGTCATTTGAGAATGCTGCCAGAAAAAACAGGTCATGTGCTCTAAAAGTTATTTGGGAGGGATAATTATATATTATCAAAAATGTCTACATTATATGAATAATTATCTTAATTAAATATTTAAAATTATGATATGTTATATTCCAAAAAGAAAAATATGTTTTTTCTACCACTTTCTTACCACTTTTTTTCTTGAGTTTTTGCTTTTGTTTTTGTTTGTTTTCAAGTAATCTTTGTAACATTTGACTCATATCTTGCTAATTTTTGGTAACCATTTCTTTTAAGCTGTTTGTCACCACCTCTAATATTTCAATTTAAAATCAAAGCAACAGCGGAGGTGGACTCGCACAAATCAGTGACAGACTGAGGTCTGTATTTCAAAAGTCTGCAATAGACATGTTGCATTGCTGTACAGACAGTGAAAAAAAATGTTTTTAAAAAACGATTCAGTCCATGCTGGACTTTCCTCACTGAAGCATGAAGCATGCATACTGGTTCACCACACATATAGACTACTCATACAGGTGCACCCATTCAATCATCAGGAGCTTGATTATACAAACATGAAGTCTTTTAACAGGTCACATTGTGGCAAGCTTAGCAACCAACACTCAGAAACATGGTCTCAAGCTAATGCTGCTGTAAATGCATGCAATGATGGAATACAAACTGGAAATGGGCCCAACTGGTGCAGGGGACAACAGAAAGAATCACAGAAAGCAAGTCATGTCCTTTTTTTTCAATTAAACCATTTGGGTGAAGTGTTTTTAGGTGATAAATATATCTACACTCACATTGGAGGAGAATTTGGTCCATATTCCATAACGCTCAGGTAACATCATGTCAATGCCACAGAAAGCCAAATCTGATAGTGATTATCATCTGCAAAGAAACATTGACCACAAAAAACAAATTAACCCAGACTTCTGAAAGGGTGAAGAAGCATGTAAACATGTTCTAGTAGAAACTCGAAACAGAGTTCAGAGAATGAACCTGAAAATGAGCAATATAGATCCCATTTGAAGATTTATATATATATGTATATATATATATATATATATATATATAATATATATATATATATATATATATATCTATATATATATATATATATATTATATATACAGCAAGTGTGCAGTAGCTTTTCTCCACAGAGTACTACAGTATTTAGATAATGTAGTGCAGTATTTTACTTCAGAGGCAATAATGAACAAAGAAGACTACATGCATATTCCACTCTCAGGTCTTTGTACCTCTCTGGGCATCCTAAGTAGCATATTTGTGCAGCTCTGTTTGTTATCAGCAGCGTGGATGCAAAAGAAAGGGCAACTGTAAGGTCAGCACTTTGAGCCTCACTTATTGTTTTATCATAGTACATAACTCTGCATAATGTGTCCGTGACCTTAAAATAAGGAGCTTATGAAATCAGAAATGGCATAAATATTGATAATGTCTCATTCACATGCTGTTTCTTCCAAACATTACATTGTAATTATGGCCGGCAATCAGTATTGATATCCTGCTGCGGCTGTGCACGCTCGGCCAGTATTAATGCAATTTGATTCCAGGCGGAAGAGAGGGAAAATCAAATCACGGGACTGGAAAAAGGATGCCCGAGAGCTAACCAGGGAGAGCCAGAGAGGACACCTGAGCTCTCCAAGATGGTTATTCACCGGGAAAATAGATCCTGCTTAAAGGACCAGACCACTGCTTTGCAGCTTGAACTTCAGAGTCAAATCCTTTATATATATATATATATATATATATATATATATATTATATATATATATATATATTTTTTTTTTTTTTTTTTTAAATTGACCACCACATTGTCCTTCTCTGTATGCACTTATTGGTTTTTTTATGTATTTCATTTCAGTATTAAAAATTAACCTCAACAGAGATGCTTGCATTCTTCTGTAAATGAATCTGCAGCTACAAGTACAAGTTTTGTTTGTTTTTTGTTTTTTTTTTGCCACAAAATTAAAAGTTAACTAATTACAAAAATACAGAATACATTAACCCTTTAAGTCCTTGAATTGGATGGATTTCTTAAAAAAAAAAAAAAAAAAAGAAAAAAAAAAAAAACATGGGAAGATGGCAATGAACAGGTTATGGGGAAAAAAAGACCTGGAAATTAGAACAAAATTGGTAAAAACACAAGAAAAATTACCTAAATATTCGCAAACACAAAACCAAATTTCATCATCAAACTAACAAACAAGAAACTAATCAAATGGGAAATTAAAAAAATATATAATATAATATAAAATTATATTATATCAAATTATTTAAAAAAAGGAAAATGAACTGAAAAAAATATGTTTAAAGAAATTATTATAGCAATTCAAAGTGTAGTTCTCTCTGCAAGGAAGACCATTCAGAAAAAACTACCCCAGCAACATCTCAACTTTCAGCATCCTCAAGAAAGATTTGCAATTCATCATTTCTCTACCAGATAAGACGGCAAGAGGCGGTGAACAAGGCCTCTGTGACCATGCTGATCGTTAGACTTTCAAAGTTTGGCCAGAAATGCAGGTCAGAACTTCAAGCAGAGGAGTTAGTACAAGTAGAAGCCACTGAGTGTATGTCAGACCATGCAGCTTTTTAAAACTGGTACCATCTGAGGAGCAACAATGGGATGCATCTACACTCTGGTCGAGGGTTGGACCCGATGGTTGTGGTTGGGAAGAGAGGCAGACTGTACCCTACTCTGAGCATCTCAGACTGTGCCAACTCTAGTCTAACCTGGATGGGGAATCTGTGAACATCAACAAGCCTCTATTGGATTTGTTTCCTGTGATGGAGGAGAGTTGGTGATGGTGCTTCTCTGTGCGTCTTCTCTATAAAAAGACCTACACTGGCATTTGCCTGCATCCACTCAAGGAGGAAGACTGTCCTGACAAGCTGAGGAGTGCTATAGTCACTTAATTTTTTTTCTTACTTCAATGACCACCAGGAAAGTCTTTCGGCTCCCTTATTGTTTTGACAGGGCAAAGCGGGTGATAGAGGCAAGTGGTGTCAAACCCAGCAATTGGCAATGGAGCTCAGCCATCTGGAGATGCAGCTAAAGTGGTTCCCTTATATAACTTTTTTATCAGGGAAAAGAAAAAAAACCCCCCCCCCCCCCCCCCCCCCCCCCCCCCCCCCCCCCCCCACTATGCAAGGGCTGAACTGGAGAGATTACATGGAACTCCACAGCCAGGACATGCCTGCTTCCCTACCTGCCAGGGAAGCTGTTACGAAAGAAACACATCTGCACAGAGGTGGAGACATGGAAACTCTTCTTCTCAAGGAACTTGAACAAGTGCAGGGAGCAGCCTATGTCCTGGCAGCTCCTTTGCATGCAGAGGACACCGCAGGAGATGTCACCCCAAGGACAAACTGACCCCTTGAAAGTTTCTGTCTCTGCACTGGATTTATCCTCAATGGGGATTACATGGACTTTGAGGAGCTAAGGACCCTTGTGATGGAAATGCCCTTGGCCAGGCAAAAACGCAGGACCTGAACCTCCTGTCCTGCTTCGCCCTGCAGAAAATATGGGGATTCCGTCTGTAGAGGCGTGAGGATGCCCTTCAAGCTGAGACACTCCACAGCACCACCAACAAGTCCACTGACAACAAGAAGGAGAGGGAGGAAGGGGAGTCGCAGCGTGAAGAGACACAGCTGGTGGACACTGAGGCACAACCAGAGGAGAAGCTTGTGCAAAGAGTTGTGTGTAGGGTCATACCTCCCAACAAGAAGATAAAATGGTTAGCTGAAGAGTTGGATTTAATTTCTTTTGAGCTTTTACAACTGGCTCAAATGCCGCAACATAGGAGGACACACACACCAGGCTGGTTGCAAAAAGAAAAATATTTATTTACAAAAGGTCAAATAAAAATGATACCAAACACAAAAAAAAAAGATGTCTTGGTTGCAGCGAGTCAGACAACAAAATGCGCATGGCATGCAGCCACAGATATACACTCTGCCCACAGCTGCTCTCAATTAGTACAGTCAGGCACTGATCACTAGTGATCTGCACCTGAAAAACATAGAGAGGTGCACGCACACACACACACACACACACACACACAACACACACACTCACACCAGGTGAAGCATGTAAGGGACAAAATACAATACAAAACACAATGGCATGTAACAAAGTGCTGACATGACACACAAAGAGGCATACAAAGCAAAGCCTACGTGGGTGCTGCCCATGGAAAGCTACTGCAGGCATTGCCTGCAAGAAGCTTAAAATAGGCCACAAATACTTCTGTCTCAGTGAAACTATTAAAACTTTCAGATGCCTCAATTTGTATTTACTAAACTATGGGGTTGGGACTGAGTAATTAAAAAAAAACAAGTTACATAAATTAAATATATATATATGATTCATTTAGCAAACAAAGCAAGATGACGGTGTATGAGACTGTATGGGGATATTGGGTGGCAGCAATCACTTCAGAGTGTCGGTCAGGACACTTGTTAATGTGCAGGTAAGTGCAGAAGGAAAAACAGAGTCCAGGAATAAAGTTTCAGCTCTTTATGAAATCCGTGCGCATGTGTGTGTGGTTACTGCAATATAAACACAACAATACAGGCTGATTAGAAAATAAATCACCAATTAAAACATAAAAAATATACTGAGCTGGGATGTGTATCTCTAACAAAGATAACAAAACGGAAATTACAGCTTCAAATGAGTTATAAACTCAAAGTCAGGATTGAACAATTAACACAGAATGATCACTTAGATATGCAACATAAGCAGAAGAGATGGTGTCACTGATCATAGCATGCAGTATGCAATGTATAAACAACAGGGACTAGCAAACAGCAAATACACCTCTCAGGCTATTGCTAGTTAGCAGCTAACTCCATATCCAACTCCACTCATTAGCGACTAACTGTTTCATATTTCCAAATCAGATGACAAACTATTGCTAAGTCATCAATTGACTCAAGATAAACAGAATTAACAGTGTACCACATGTACAACATGTCAAACAACATAACTCACGGCTCTATGGACGCACACACTGCAGGGAATGTTCAGCCGACGTCTGCTCTGAGCCGATCGACACGTCTGTGGTGCGTTTAAGGACCTGTAGACGGTCGGAATTTTCAAATGCGGCATAAGCTTTAGTACAGACGGGTTGCTCTATAGACTACAATCAAATGTAGGTCACGAAATTGTATCGGATGCTCATGGAAGACGGGAAACAACACAAAAAAATGAGAGGGAAATCCAGGCACTCCAAAAGTGTGAAAATCAATTACATTAAAAAGCCTTGAGTATCGTGGCTAAATCATCAAAAAAGCGAACGTTTCGACCAAACAACGGTCTTTGTCAGGACTTCAAAAGCATATGCACTGTGGATATGGCCCCACCTATATAGTGGCAGGAGCCAATAACTGGAAATGATCACGTACCCACATGATGGTCATGTGGTCATTGTTCATAGTTCACTGTATTTAGTTAAAAATGTTTTGTTCAGAATTCATTAGGTAATCTCTTTGTCACTTGTCCATTGTTCATTAAAAAATGATACAACAAACAAACAAACAAAAAGCACCCCCATAGGGACTCTGCCTTGATGTGGCATGGGGGCTTACCAAAAGCCACCTTACCCATATGTTATTGTATGCCGGTGGACAGCCAGAGAGCACCGAGCATGTCAACATGCAATGTGCACTGGCAGCGTAACTTGACAACACAGCCGGACCGTATGATGCATACGGCTGACAAGTTGAAGGACAGTGTCAGGTAATAATGCTGCAGCTAAGGTCAAACCTTTCTGCACCCCAGATATCAGTTAAGTTTGGACGCAGTGTCAGAATGAAGATGGAAACGGAGTGTAATGACTTGACAATTCTGTCCAATATCAGGCAACTCCTGGAGATCAGATTGGATATTATTGGTTCACTTACTGACCATTTACTAAACAAGACAGATGCGCAAATGTCCTTTATCAAGTGTAAAAGCTGCTTTATTCATCCTGACAGATTGCAGACAAAGACCTGCTCCTGTTGATAAGACCAGTCTGTGGTGCTCCTGTATAAGTCTGCAACCTTGAGTCTCTCCATTGTATTTTCTCGAAAGCCTTATCAGTCCAAAAACACTGAAGAAAGAGAAAGTTGCAGGAAAGAAATTATTCAAATACATGGTAAATGGGGATGAGTGATTGGAAAGTGTTTATACATTTCTACCTTGGATCTGTCATTGTGAAGTATATTATTATGGTAATCAAAGTCTTTTCATATCAAACACTTTATTTGAAGTTGTCTAATTTATGTCCATTTTAAGATAGTCATCATTTTCAGTCTTTATATTTCCCAATTAATGGTTCTCTTTAAATAAATGTTGGAGGTAAAGGTAAAGGGGACACTAAACCATACAAAAAGTCAATAAAAATAAATATAAAAATCCAGACAGTGCTGAGGAAATCTGGAAAACAGGAAACCAAACGAGATGGGCATGTTCAGCAGCTATAGTTTTGAGCTTCTGCAGAAGAGTAGGGAAACCGTTTCTTTTCCAAAGAATATCCAGTGTCAACGTGCAGCAGCTTTGCATCTGTTGAACTAATGTGCTTTTGTTTTGCACTCCTCTCTCTCATCTTTCCATCCATTCAGGCTTAAGTGCTTTTAGGGGTCCTGGCGGCAGCACTAGCTGCTGGAGACATATTGTTTTGAGACATAATCTTTCTTTCTTCATACTAAATGTACTCAAGGTGGCACTGTAATAATCAACATTATGTCTCAGCAACAAGGCGTAAAACATGACGCCAATGAGGTTTTTCAAAAGAACTTGGCACATTGGAGCTTCAGGACACTTGGATTACTTCAGAGGAATAGTATAGAGACATTTTGTGGTTTTATTGTGTTTTATTTATTTATTTATTTCTGTTTAAATCCTGGTCATCATTTGCTTCAATTGTTTGTCAGATGAGTGCAACGCCTTTTCCCCAAGGACCTCCAGCAGTGTTTTGTGGGCTATCGCATCACCAACATTGCTTGTGGACGCACCCGGTGCCTTCTGGTCATCTGCTAGCATACAATAACAACGCCACTGGTTGTGTCCATCCGCCTTCTCATATGAAGCCATCCAGCCGTCTTCTGTTTGGACGCAGAAGGTTGCCTTTGACGTCATGCTTGCTTGCTTCTAAAGCACTAACAGAGCAGAACTATGTGATGAGTTTGGAGTGAGGGTGAGTAGAAAATGAAATTTTCATCTCTTTCAATTTTCATTTGGCCTTTTTTTCTTTTCTATTTTTTTTTCTTTTATCTTTGAATTTATTTTTACTGTTTTTTTAGGCAGTGTTTGAAGCTGATTTAAAGACCTTTGCACCTTGGATGGGAGCCTCTCGTAAAAGGTGGACGTTGTTGGTAACAATACAAGATGACGTAAAATTTAAGTACTGCAACAAAGTATAAGTACTTTGTTACATTACACCACTGGTCAACAGTGGTAAGGTGATGGAGAAAGGCTAAGTAATAATTTAATATTAGAATTAATTTTCTTCTTTAGCAAATGTGACCCATTTTCCGTTGACTGCTGGTAATTTGGCTTATAACCATCCTGTGAACGACAGTCAAGTTTCTCTGGATGTAGTTTGTGTCATTTCCAGCACAAAGTGGCCTTCACAGCTCCCTGGTGGCTGTCCTCCCTGCCTGCTCTATCTGTAATTGAAACAGATCTGGCTGAAATCATCAGACATATGAAATATTTCTCAAACTCTCGAGCCAAGCCCATCCATTCCACAACAGATACCTGGCCGGAGCATGGCAGCATCGCAAATTAGCCCGGATAGAAACCTGATGTGTGTGCGTGTGTCTGTGTGTGTTTGCTATTGTCCGTCAGCCTGAATAACCCAGCGTCCGGCTCTCAGACCTGTCACCTCTGTCTCACCCTATCTACCTGCTAATGAGAGCACACACTCTGAGACTTACTCTTTCTATAACTCCTAAACATTCCCTCTGTATCTGCCTCTTCGTACAATACACATTATCCATCCACCATCACTCTGCCATTGTGTCTTTCTATCAAGCTGTCAATAGCAGAGAGACAGTGCTGGATGAGTAACAGGGACAGAGACGGGCCGCTTTCATTTTATCTGTGAATCGACTGAGTCTCAAACGGCTGTCATTGCCGTCCCGATGCTCAGCCTTTTCCCTTACAGTCGCTGCTAACTATTTCACTATTTATCTATCAGAATCTCTCAGCTCCTCTGTTTAGTCTGAGGCTTGTTTATGCTTCCCTCGCCCGCTCCATCACTCTCACTTTTGTTTGCTCGGTTGAACTTTCTGCCTCCTTTACTTTCTTTGCACAAGTGTCAGAGCAAAGACATGCACACACAGAAGCAGAGACAGAGTTTTCACTGTTGGCAGAGCAGGTGAGTGCTGTAAATGGCCTACTGCTGCTGAGCCATTAGCATCGATGACTTTGACTGTGAGACTGTTGATTTTCCATACTGAGCCTCCTTCAGACAATCTGAATACACCTGCTGTTGTCATTAAGTCCTCTGTACTTAACCAGTAGTGGTGCAGGAAAAGGTACCCAAACTCCTGCTCCTTTCAAGCTACAGTTGGGTGGGACTCTCGTAGGTGTGTCCACTGGTATTTTTGTTTATTGCGATGTCATTTCTTAGGCTACGTTCGAAACTGCAAGCAAATACGATTTGTTAATCAAATCAGATCCTGAAGACAGACTCTCTGCACTATCATTTACAAGAGATCAAATGGGATTTGTTGCGTCCACACATCAGCGCTCTGTACTGCCGTATCTGCATGGGTTGCTGAGGTAACGATGACACCACACAGACGCAGAGACGGAGGAAACTGTTGCTAATTGTGATGTTTTGAGCTGCACTCATGGTGGATTCTACTATGCAGCGAGAGGTTTGGTGAAAAAATAGAAAAAATTCATCAGAGTTTATAAAAATACAAAAAGCAAAACAATGATTCAAACATTTTTTAATGTACAAACAAAGTATTTCTCAATGCTTCATACCTTGCAAAAGCGTTCCTCTAGTGCTATCATGTGTGCGTCTCAGGTCACGTGACGCAGTGTCATCATTGCAACCATACATAATGATGAAACAAAGGACAAGAGTCTTAGTTTTTTTACAACAAAAAGAATGAATGCTGTTGCTATTACAGTTTTTATTTTAATTCAAAACATACAGGATTATTATTATTATTATCTCGTTTGGTCATTATGGGAAAATACTGGCAAAATTATGGTGAAATACCATGTTTGCACCAGGTGTAAACAAGGGTCATATAAGGTCATAGTGGGATGATAGAGAAGACAGGAGCCTTATCTTTCCTCTGCAAAAATATTTTATGTTCTAAATGTTATGGTTCTAATTTTGGATCTATTTAAACAGAATCATGCAATCAACTACCACCTGCAGGAGCTCATCTATTTTTAAAGGGTTAATCTTGGAGTTAAGGCAAAGATTAGGTTAATAACAACTTTTTAGATTTGGTGTGTTGTTTTTTGTTTTTTTTTTGCAACACTTTCTCATCCCAACTCATCTCATGGTGCTGCTCTGTCAGAGACCCTCCGCATCTACTTAGAATGTCTTAGGTGTCCTTCTGCATCAGCTGTTTACACCCAGGAGGCTCCTGACTTTAGTGCTATGGAACAATGAGATTTATATCTATCTGAACACCTTGAAAGACAAATAAATGTATTCCTAAAAATGTTAATCTTTCCTTTACTGCTGCACAATTAACCAGTAGGTAACAGCTGAGGGTTCACTGGCTTTCTCAGGGGCCCCTCATCTGTAATTACAGAGGGGAGATTGTTATTCATTAACGTCCTGCAGACCCACAGTTTCTCAGCTGGTCTGGAAAATCAAGCCAGGTTTTCTAGCCTGCAGGCTACCTGGATTTATCATCACTCAAGTCCCTGAATACTCACACTTTAACTCCCTGCTAGAGTCCAGTATTAGAAAAGCATCAGTCAACGCATAAAAGCTTGGTGGAGATGAAAGGGACAATGTATAGTAATAAAAATATGCACAATCCTATATCTTATATCAATCCTATTAATATATTTTGTGAATTTCATTTTACTTCTGTCAACTTTAAATGAAGTATAGTTATTGATGATAAAATTACAGGTTTAATTCCATTTGCTGGAATTAAAGTCATGGGTAGCCAAATACAGTCGCCTACTGATGACGTCTCCTCTGTACCGATGAGCTGCTCGTTCTGAGTAGCCAACACGATATCATCCTACTCATCACATGGTGCTGCTTTGTCAGTGACCTTCTACTTATGATGTTTTAGGAATCCTTTCACATTAGCTGTTTGCGCTATAGGATGCCATTATTGATTTTATCAATCCAAATTGTCTAGACCCCTTACCAGAGTGTCTAAAGGACATCAAGGCTTGGATGGCTCTGAACATCTTAAACTTCAATGAAAAACTGAAGTTATCATGTTTGGACCCAGTGGTGCCCCCAATGCCCCCCTGGATCTGGGCTTCCCTTGTTCCCTATGTCTAATCAGGGGGTAAAAATTAACAATGGTCTTAAATTGGATCAACAGATGAATTTGTTGTTAAATTCAGTTTTTTTTTCAGTTAAGAATTTTATCTAATGTGAAGATTTTCCTTTATTTTTATGATTTTGAGAGGGTAATTCATGCTGTTGTCTCCACTCGTCTAGATTATCATAATGCCCTCTATGTGGGCATTAGTCAGGCTTCCCTCGCTCACTCGCAGTTGGTCCAAAACGCTGCTGTGCGTCTTCTTATTGGTGCAGGCAAGCAAGAGCACATTACGCCCATACTAGGGTCCTAACGCTGGCTCCCAACTCACCTTAGAATACAGTTTAAAGTCCTCCTGTTTGCTTATAAAGCTCTGAATGGGCTGTCCCTGTCATACTTCTCTGACCTTTTACAGCCGTACACGCCGTTACAGTCACTGAGGTCCACAAACTAATCAATCCTCGTCATCCCTAAAACAACACAGGGGAGACAGAGCCTTTGCTGTTCTGGCCCCCAAACTCTGGAATGAGCTGCCCCCCCAAATAAGACTAGCCCCCACCTTGCAGGTTTTTAAATCTTGTTTAAAAACTTAATTTTTCTCCTTGGCTTTCTTAGACCATGAATGAGAGTAGACAGTTTCTGTAGTTATTTACCTTGTAGTTTTATTGCATTTTTAAATATCTTGGGTTTTCTTTCTTTTGTCCTCTTTTATGTCATTTCTGCTTTTTTAAATGTTTTTAATTCTATCAATATTTTTTTTTTATTTATTTATCGATGTACAGCACTTTAGTCAACTGTTGTTTTTAAATGTGCTCTATAAATAAATTTGGATTGGATTGGATTGAGTTACCATGATGTCAACAAATGCACATTTTGGGATGACACAACACGGCCCTTGTGTTTACACAATATGAGCACATGGCAACCAATGCAGACTGCCACTATGGTTAGGTTTAAAACAGGCACATGGTAAGGTGTAGAAAAAAAAACAAAAAACAAACACACATTCACACAGGAAGTGAAATCCAGACTCCCTCACAAAAGTCAGTTGTGGCAGGCCCATCCACTTCCCCTCCTGCCTGCCCTATAAGCGCACTCGCACTCCTTATGTTACATCATTAACCAGCAGTGTTATTACCTGAAGCTGTCCTTCGACAGTTTATGTGCATGTGACTGGTTACATCCGTCAACGTTTTCAAGTGACGACACCTGTGCATGTTGCATGTGGATACAGCTGGTACTGCCCTACCGTTTCCTGGCTTATTATAACAATGTAACCGATTTTGTCGAAACGCATTATCTGACACCATCCAGCCGCATTCTGGATGCGGAAGGTGGCTTTTGGCGTCACACTTGTAAGCTGTAAGTACTGACAGAGCAGACGTATTTGACAAGCTCAGCGGGACAACGGGCTGGAACTGCATGATCACAGATTATGAAATTTAGCATTTTAGAAAAGAAAAAAAAAAACTACTGATGTTAAAGCAATCTAAGGAGTAATTAGAGATGTTGTCGAGCCAGAAGTACAATATTTGTCTTTTAAATGTTATAGAACCAGTATAATACATTTCCAGAAAAAATAATACTCACTTTAAGTAAAGTTACTGAAAAACTGTCCTTACGCACAGTACTTGAGTGAATGTACTTCATTACTATCCAACACTGTTTGTGTTGAGTAAAATTTGAGTCAACCTTGCAATGAACTTGTGACTTAGGATTGATCAATGCATCAAGTCATGTGATGGTGACAGAATCAAATATGAAATTATTCTACATGCTAAGCATATAAGTGCATTAACCTTGCATGTTCAGTTTGTGCTAGACCATAATGGAATCATAATGAAGCCTTTGGGACTTGTTTTGACTAATCATTGGGTCTTGGCTTGCCTTACTTTTATAACCACTTGATTATGTATGTAGTCATTTGAAATTCAATTGAATTTGCTTATATATACCAATAAGAGTCACAGTTATTAGTAGCAGGCGTGTCTAGACTCTGCAATGGAGAACCCCTCGAACTCTAGTTTGAACCAGATACCAATAGAATCAAAGCTGAATGGATTGGTCAAAAGAAGAGGCGACTCCCCAGAATCTCTAAACTGTATAAGAGCTGGTGCATTTAGAACTCTCATTCAGTCTGATTCCAGAATCAACTCAAGTTTTTTGGTGTTGCTGTCTGAGACAACATAATAAAGTCTTTGCAACTGACTTTGTCCATCTCCACTGATTTTCATGAGTTACTCCACCTGATTCTTCAAAGGAAGCCTGTTTGATACAAAATAGCCTATTTAGACAACAGTTAAGTTAGATCCAGTCTGAAGAACGTCTTACACAACAGGTGCTAAATAATTATTAGTTATTGGTCAAATGAGTCATAAGTCATGTGAGTCATTGCCATTAGTTGTTAGTCATGTAGTCAGTTGTTTGTCAGTCATTGGTCACATAGGTTGTTGGTCATGTGAGTCGTTAGCCATATGAATAGTAAGTCAGTTGAGAGTAGGTTGTTAATCATGTGAGCCGTAAGTCATGTGAGTCATTTGGCAATAGTCAGTATTTAGTTCTTAGTCATGTGACTTGTTAGCCAGTTGAGTAGTCAGTCATTAGCCAGTTGTTAGTCATTAGTCATGTACGTTGTGAGTCATTTGTCAGTTGTGAGTCATGTGTGGTTGGTCATTAGTCAATTAGTAGTCAGCTCTTAGTCACTTTTGATTTAAACCACAAAAACGTCTTTCTCTCAAAGTGCACTTTATACATGGAATAACCTGCAAAGGAACTTACACATGGCCACATTTCTACTATTATGACTGTTCAAATGCCTTATTTCAGACCTTGTTTTAATTAAATGTAAATGTTTTCAGTTATACTTATACTTTTACACTGTATTTTCGATTTTAGCTATTCATTGTTTTTTGTTTTGTATAATTTTATTTCTATTTTAACTGTTATTGGTTTGCTTGTTGTTTTAATATCTTTGCTCATGCTCGGCATCATTGCAAATGAGGGTCCCCATCAACTGATTATCCGAGTCTCAAATAAAGGTTTGAATGAAGTGCAATCTTTTAACCCCTGACCCCCTGCATCAACATACAATACAAAATGCTGGCCCAGGTGTCATTTTAATGATGCTGGAAGCTTCTGCCCAAACCTCAAAATGTGACATGGAGAAATACAATCATGTTGGCTGGCAGCACAAAAACAGACTTGAAGTGCAATGAGACAGACTGATGAGTATGTGACAGAGACGAGGCTTGTTTCAGTCTGCAGACAGCAGCACTGACTGAAACTTGAGACAGAAAAGAAAAGAGCTGTCTGAGTCACTTTGGGCATGGACTGTGCTTCAGAGACACAAATAATATCAAAGAAAAACGAACTCACTGAGATGCTGTAATCACTCCAGTATTACAGCTGCAGCCATTTCTAAGTTTATCTCTCCTCCTACCTTTTTTTTTCCCCAAATCTTTTTCCTTATATAACAGTGTAATGGGAACCTGTCTGGCAGCACTGACAAGAGCGTCTTTCTCTCTGTTAGAAATATCAAATTAGAAATGAGCCTGTATCTTTCAATAGTGGCAATGATGATCTTAATGGAAGCTGTTAGCATCACTGATGGTGCTACCACTAATACAGCTTCTATCCCAACCAACTACTGAGCACATCAACAATTACCACTAATCTACCACAATGATGAGAAAAATCTATCGCATGGTAAATAACTAAAGACTGGGAGGGAAGAAATCTCTACACTGTCAAAAGAACAAACCAGTTCAACATATTAAAAGTTTGTTTTGCCCATACACCTCCCAACCTGCCCATCCTCAAGACGCTCTTGCGCATCATTATATTGTGTGGTTACGCAACCCATTCTTACTCCGACCTCGTCAAATGTTGTGGTGGGGGTACTGAACACGTTATACATTGACACAGACGGTCACTGGTCAACTGTCACAATGTGACGCCTTCGGAGTGAGACTTGGTTGCAATGAAAGTTGGCTCAATTGAGCATCTTGTTGAACTGTCTTATCATTTTAGAGAAGCCAGGAAACTTTTTTTTCAGGAAAAGTTCATCTTATGTGCAATACTAAATTCAATCCACAAAACAAAAAAAAACAAAATATGATCACATAACATAAGTGAACTACTCTGATTGAACTGATAAGTCGGCCACAGTTTCTTATCTAAGATAGCTTAGCTTAGCCTAGCTTAGCTTTTGTTTTTTTAGAGTAACCTAAAGACGTATTCTTAATTACCATAAATACAAGCACTGTGGTTTATATTGTCTTAATCCCACATACACCGTCCTGTTGCCACAAATAGCTGACTTACTCACCAGAGCACCAAATGTAGATTAATCCACCCCTGAAAATAGTCCCCACCAAAAGCACTATTCAATTGCTAAATTTGTTATGTTAATACTATTATATGTTATGCAATGCTATGCTATACTACTCCTGTTTGAGTAAGGTTTGATAGAAAATAGTAAATGTGGTGAGCCTATTTTATGACTTTTTAAAAGTGAAACTATATATTTGTGAAACTGTCTGTGGATTTATCCTTTTGGCAGGAATCAGTGTATTTGGAGCCACAGACAGAAAAGGGTATTCAGACAGTATTGTGAGACTGACACATTGTTAGTTTTGGTCTTTTCATAGGATATGTCTACTGTAAGAAATACACAGAATAATGCCAACTTATTATTTTGAGCCTTATCTTTCCATAATGGAAATGTTACAGGCTCATGAATTCCAAAGGTCCCACTTTCCGATGTGATTTTGACATTCTGAAAAACAGAGTTACTTGTGTCTGTAAAATAAGAAAGCAGATGCAGGAGAGGGGAGAAGTGAATAAATGAGGCAAAGAAAGACAGAGAAAGACAAAGCTTGTTATCTTTGCTGGTGGCTGTCTGACCAAGGTGAGATTATGGCGCTATCACCTTTCCTCACTCTGACACAACACACAGATCCATCACCGCTCCGCAAACCAGAGAAACACACACTTTCACACACCCCTCTTACACCTGTGGAATCTTCACACATTTTCACATTATGCCACGTTTTTACATCCAAACACCATTTTATCATCCTAACACACAAAGGGGGGGCTGGAGCAGAGATGATTGTCCTGTCCTCGATGATTGAGCTGCTGTAGGATCACTCAGTTAACCAGAAGTACAAAGATGAAATGAAATGGCAATTTCAGAGGGGGGTGGGGGTTATTGATATTGATACCATTATCGAGACTTCTTTCTAATCCAAGTCTTTATCAATGCCACTATCCATACTGTTCTATTATATGGTTAAAAGACGAGGCAACGAGTTAAGTTATAGGACCCACAGCAGGACTCGAGAGCAGTATCAATAAGCTCAAACACTATTGATTTTTGGGTTCTGAAAAAAGCAGAATGTCTGTTTTGGGTATTGATCCCCCATCATATTGCAGACTGACCAAAATGTGTCCTCCCTATTAACCTGCCGTCCATCCCTTGGATGGCTTAGATGATAACTGCTATTTAATGGGCTGATAACATATGAATGACACAGATGTAATCACTGCTGGGCAATCTGTACACAGGAAACTAAAACTCTGCAACGCACTGAATCTCAGAGGAAAATCATCTCGAGAGAAAGTAATTCCAGTCCAATTTCTTTGTTCTCAGTCAACCAGTGCTTTTATTCAGTAAAGTTTTTTTTTTTTTCTCTGGTTGGTCACAGAAAGCGTTTCCTTCAAGAGTAGAGATAAAAATGGGCCTAAGAGACACTTCACACTTGATTCTAGCTGTGTTTGGAACTCTCTTGGCCTTTTTGTCAGTAATATGACCCACAAACACCTGCTTTTGTTTGGCTTTTCATCTTTGTGAGCATTTATTCATAGAGGAGAAAGAAAAAAAAGAGTTTTGACATTCTCAGTTTGCCTTTCTTTGGCATATCGCCAATTCCAGTACTTCTGGAAGGTTTTGTTTGAAGGGAAACTCTGCTGCATTAATCCAGAGGTCAGTGTCAAAAAAATGGCAATAAGTATTATCATTCAATAAAAAAAAAAATAAAAAAAATTCAAATATATTCTTCCTCTCTCACACACTCTATGTTTAGCCTTGCAATGTGGCTCAAGGGATGAAAATGTCTTTGAATCCACAACTTTGGTTCAGAGTGAAAATTCTTTTTTTTTCCTCATAAATAAATAAAAAAATAAATAATAATAATAATAATAATAACAATAAAGTGCATAGATTGCAATGAAATTCATTACAATGTATCCATTATTCACAGAGGATGGCTCCCACTGCTTTTTATGTTTTTTGTGTATCCAAGTATTTCACCCCAATATCATCAACAGGTCTTAATAATTTTTGTGAAAAACTGTAGTTCAATTACCAACCTAATTGCCAGAGTAAATGCTGCCAGTGTACGTTTTTACAAACTATACAGTGTAAAAGGCTAGACTATACATTTACAGTCAAATACTGGGTACCAGTTAATATATCATTTTTACAGTAATTTATTGTGAAATTTTAGAGTTACATCAAGGACATAATCACAACATCTTTGTATCGCTGTCAATGCATTGATTTTCTACAGTGAGTTCCTGTGAATATTATAGGTACATTCTGTAAAAGCCTGGAAATAATTACAGCATCTTCATATGTTTTACAGTGATTTAGTGTGAGAAATTTTGGTTACATTCTGTAAAATCCTGGGAACAATCACAACATCGTGTCGTTTGAATAGTAATTTATCATGAAATGTCACAGTTACATCCTGTAACACCCTGGAAACAATCACAGCGTCTTTGTATCTGTGTCACTGTTTCAGTAATTTTTTTGGGAAATATTACACTTACATCATGTAAAATACTGGAAATAATCACAGTGTTGTTTTATCTGTATTCCTATATCAATTTATTTTGAATTGTTGAAGGCACAGCCTTTGGAATCATGGAAACAATAACAGCAGATTCATATGTGTATCACTATATTTTTTTTCACAGTAACTTATTGTGAAATATTAAAGTTACATTCTGTAAAATCTTGGAATTAATCACAGTGTGTTTTTATCTGTATAACTGTATCAGATTTACTGTAATTTATTGTGCAATAGTATAGTTACATCCTGTAAAAATTTGAGAAATAATTTCAGTATTTGGTTATCACTGTGGCATATTTACAGTAATTTATTGTGAAATATCACATTTACATCATGTAAAATACTAAAAATAATGACGAGTGTGGATATTTCACCTTTGAAATTAATGTACACTTTGAAACGTTGTAATGTAATGTGACATTTTTAACAATGCTGTGGTTAACATGTGGGTAGGTTTAGGCACAAAAAAACACTTGGTTATGGTAAGGAAAAGAAAATGTCTTAGTTTAAATCATCCACTTTTGGTGGCACAATCCCTACTGGAAGTGCAGCAATGTCTTAGCATAAAACAGCCACTTTGTGTCACTATTCCCAGTAGAAATGAACAGTGATGGGTCACTAAAAAACTGCCAGAAAAACAGACATTACTTTCCAAAATACTTCTGGTTTTGTTTGTTTGTTTTTTTTTTTTGGTCTCAAATAGTGGTCAAAAAAAAAAAGGAAAAAAATTTGGTTTGATATATATTTAATATGTTTTTTGTGCAGTGCAAATTCAGAGAGGTCAGGTCTTTGTCTGGTGAAATGATCATCATCTCTAATTGAGGCTTTATGCATGCAGATTTTGATGAAATTTGCTAAATAAGGAGATTATTTTTGTAGGAAGAGAACTAAAGGAACAGAGACAAAAGAAAATGAAAGCAAAGAGAGACACTTTGTCAGAGAGAAGAGCTTTGCATTTATTATTTATTGTGGAGGGGACTGGGCTTTAGGTTGGGCCGGTGACAAAATAAAAAAAATCAAAATCAACATGTTTGTTTCTCTCTATCTGTGTATATGTATGTGTGTGTGTGTGTGTGTGTGGAAGTACGTGGCTGGGCCAGCAGGCCTGGGCCTGTGTGATGCTCGTCATTCTGTTACACTGGATGACTTCTGATGCGACAGCGGCAGCTCTGGCCTCAAATACCCCTGAGACGGAGGGAAGAAAGGCAACGAGATGGATGGAGGGAAGGAAAGAACAAGAGTGATATACAGAAAGAGAGGGAAAGTGGATGTGTGTGAGAGAGAGAGGTGTGTCAGCAAAGGGCCTCGATTTCCCCGGAGACGCACTGACAGAGAGACAGATAGACGGAAACACAGAGAGGTTGGAGTTTGGAAAGCAGAAAAGTACCAATTCTTCTCTAAACTGGACAGCTTCCAGCAGACCCTGCAGCACATCACATCCACAGGAAATATCTGGAGGAGCTTTCAATGCAGTTAAAAAGCTGATTGTATTTATACTTACAGAGCTGGAAGTGTTTTGATGATAGAGATTTTAACAGTTGGTCATAAGGACGAGGGTGTTAGCTTGTCAGTCTGATCCATGGACGATATCTCAATAACTGTTGCTTGCCTGCTGTAAGGTCTGCTATGGATATTTGTGGTTAAACAGGATGATTAGTGATGATGGTAACTCCCTGACCTTCTGAACTGTTCTTTAACTTCCATGCAAGGTTGGAATATGAACTGAGAAAAGCAAGGACCTTACCCAAACCTACATCTTACCCAGACAGATGTTATGTGTACTGTATAGGAGGTTCTGACAGGCAACAGGCAGCAAACAAGTAAAATGATAACGAATATTTAGCTAAACATATATTTTTTTTCACTCTTCATCGATTGTGATGCTCATATGATTGCCTTGTAGTTTATAATGTGATCATATTATCTATTTTGTGGTTTTTAAATGACCACACAAACTGACAAACATTGCTGATTTGACAGTGTTTTCTGCATGAGATCCCAACACCAAACGCCACCTTTCACGTCAGCAAGATATGCCACAAGATGGCGTCAATTGAGAACGCAGCCAGATGAAACCTGTGGTGTCCATTTACACTTTGTATTTGTTTAGCAGTTGTTGCATTGGGTCTTGACAAGCAGACGCAGAAGGATACCTTAAGCATCATCTGTAGATGCAGCAGTCCACTGCAAAGAGACAATATGTGACGTGGGACGTGGTGTTGCCCTCGCCCGGCACCATAATCAAACTTCATATCCCACCTGTCCATTGCACTCTTGTGCTGCATTTGACATTTAGCATCCAAGTAGGACAGTAAAGTTACTTCCCATTTACAGGTTAGGTTGCCACAGTCACAGATTATATCTGAACAACCCTTGTTAGTACCTTCTTATGTGTCATTTCTGAAACATAACATAACGTACATTTTAAGAAAATGATTCTCAATCAATTATAGTTATTTGCTTGTGGCTATTTGTTTAAACAGGATACACTCTAAATTTTTAATGAATCTGTCATTTAAATGAATATATTGTCAGTCACTTTGGATAAAAGAGCATGCAAAATAATGTCATGTAATGTAAAAAATGTAATGTAATTTCATATCATGTCAACACTGGTATGTGGGAGGGTGAATCTGTGATGTGCAGGCTAAATGGTAAAGGTTGCCCTTTCTTTGTCAAATTTTGGGACTGTGATCAAAAACATTGCCAAATATGTGACAAATGTATTTAATTTTTTTTGCCTAATGTTTTGCAACATTTGAACTGTTTCATTCCTTCTCTGTTTTTATTTAACCGTGTATCAAGAAGGGTCATTTGAAACTTTTAGTTCCCTGCAGTGTGGGATAAAAGATTCAGGGAGTCTGGATTTAGTCTTACCAAAAGTAATAATTTGAAATCATTCTGATGGTGTAAACTAATCCTATACAAAGATTATATAACACAACATGGGCTGTCACTGAGAAAAAACAAAAAGCAAAACAAAAAAATAAAACTGAAAACAGACAACCAAACACAGAATCACTAGTATTGCAAATATTACAAAGCCCTTTATACAAGAGAAAACACATAAATGGACATATGGGCAAATGAGTTCTTCACTCAGTACAGTAAGTGTCTCCGTGTTCTCAACACACTACATGACTGTCACAAATTAACTGCGACCTAATTTAGAGAAGCACACAAACAGGTTTGTTGTTGGTGACGTGAGCGGTGGAGACAGATTTGCATCTTCGTGGTTTGCAGAGAGCTGTGGGAATCATGTAATGTGACGCAGAGAGCGCTGCCGCAGTGTTGGGACAAATCAGCTGTTATCAGAGATAATGTTGGCTGAGTCACACAGACATCTGCCTCCATCAACACACACAGTTTAGTTGAATATGAAAGAAAGGGAAACTGAGGGTGTTGTTAACAAGTCAAAGGTTTCATCTCTCTGATAGAGTTTTTGTACAAATCATTTGCTGATTTCTGGGAAGAAAAATGTGTGTGCATCTACTGTAGTGTGCACTAAGGAATTTTATTAGACATATATACTGAAATAATAATAATAACTATATATATATATATATATATATAATATATATATATATTATATATATATATATATATATATTATATATTATTATTATTATTATTATTATTATTATTATTATTATTATTATTATTATTATTTCAATGTATATGTTTACAAATGTTTAATTAAATTATTATCATTATCATTGTTATTATTATTCAACACCTCTGCCAAAATCTATACAGTAGATGCTTCATCAATCCATCCAGCCATCAGCCATCAGCCAGCCAGCTTTGTTTTGTTAAAGCAGCTAAATGAGCTAACATTTGGCATACTGTTCATATTTTGAATACATGTGTATAGATGGTCGAAAAAACAAGTCCATTTTCCAACACAAGTGATTTCTATTGACTCTGCTTTAAAAAGATATAAATATATACATATACATATCCTAACTGTCATGAATCCTGACCACAGCCATTATCAGGGAGAAAACAGAAATCCCCCGCCCCACAGTAAATAATTTAAACCTTTAGCAATTAGCATTCAACTAGTATCTTTAGAACATGTAGAGACATACTGACTTCCACCATTAACACAAACAAAAACACAAATGCACACATGCATGCACGCACACAAACATTCACAAAAAAATATAATGGACATAAGTGTGTGAAAAGTGGTGGGTGGATGTTTCAATCTGAAACGTTTAGCAAGAGACCAACTGCTCGTCCTCTGCTCTGCTCCTTTTTGTCTTTTTTTAAAAGGCTTTGTCACTGTAAACATAATTTATAAAGCTACAGTAACCTCAGTTTACCACAGTCAACAGTCAGATAAATACAGTTTAAAGTAACTTTTAAAGCTCATTTTGCCTTTTAACCCTTTAAAAACAGAGCTCCCACGCATGCACGGTGGCCATGGGAGGTTGTTTATGCATGATCCTGGTTAATTAGATTTAAATAAGAGCCATACTAACTAGAGCATTAATTTATTTTGCGGCACAAAAGTAAAGCTTACAACCTTTCGAGTAAAAAATAGAGGCGGCAGAAATGCTTCTGGTGACCCTCAAACCACCAATGCTCATGGAAGGGAACGTTTAAGAAAAAATAGGAGGAACTAATAATCAAAAACTGTGATCTAAAAAAAGATCCATGTCCAGGCACTTAGGATGGTTTGAAAAGCATAAAAGGCCTTTAATACATAAGGCTAGAAGCATTAAAAATACACAGATTTTTTTTTTTGGATGGAAGCTTTCACGGTTTATGATACGTCGCTGGTTGGACGGGTGGGCCCTGGCGTGGCAATATGATACGCAGATGGGCAGTGTCAGTTTATAACGTTTAAATGCTGCCAGTAACAGTGTAATATAGGGAGCTGCCCTATATGGTGGCTAGTTTTCACTTCCTGTATGAATGTAGAGCCAAACCATGATGTTGTTCCAACCCTAACATTTCGTTGACCTTTCGGTGTTGGTTGCAGCATCTGGGAATGTCAACAGCAGCTTAGCAATTCCATCTGATTATCAGGCTAGAAAGTCTGGGCCCTAGACTTGCTCCAGGTCAGGTCCAATGAGTTTGGAGGAGTCTTTACACAGCATACTATCTAGAGGAGGAGGGATGTTACAGATGCCGGCATAAAATCCAATTTATTCATCCTGGCTTCTCTGACATAACTCATATAATGTGTAAAGGCACAATGCAGTGTGAAAGCATTTGTCTCGGATGTTGCACATTGAAAGCGTGTGCATCCAACATTCCTGTAAAAGCAAGAGGGTACACAAGCCATGGTGTCAGGGCTAAGTGTGCATTTTAATTTCATGTTACTGTTATTTTTGGGCTACTAGCAAATCTACTTAGAAGCTTTTGACCTTCGAGACATACAAAGGAAACAAAAAGCCATAGAAAGAATCGACTAAAAGTCAAACATAGAAAGCAAGAGAAAGAAATGGTTGACCGTGATGAGACGGGGATAGAGGGAATAAACAGAGAGCGAAGGAGTGGGCAAATACTGAAGGCGTGTGATCCCAGTGTGAAGAACAGCTTGAAAACAAAGAAAGATGAGAAGAAAACAGGAGGTGTCTGTGGAAGACTGCTGCCCACTGGGAGCGTACAGTACAGCTGTGGTCCTGTACTACAAACAAATGCAATGCAGGGGAGCTCGGCTGCATTTAGACGTCCATGTGGCTTTTTGTTTTCCTCCATGGGGTTTTAATGCCTGTGTGAGGACTTTACAACCGTGGGGATGAATTATGACAGCTACAATCTGACTAAAATGTTAATGGCATAAACAACAGGAGGAACAATTGAGAAAAGCAATCACTTTAATTGATGCTGCAGTGAGGCTGCGGGGTCATGTGCAGCAGCAGTTCTTTACCTTCCTCCTCACCTCCTGAATTTGAAGTTAAACCACAGCTTTTTCTAGTGTGAAATTTATAGTTTTAAGTGGATAAAGAGAAAGGTGTTATACGTGTGAGTATTTCCTCTGGAGGCTGAATCTCCAAGGACAATCTGAATATCAAGGTGGAGACACATATCGTAGCATTGTCTTGCATTTCTTTCTGCTATTGTGCCCCAGAAACAGTCATGGCCTTGTAAATTGTGAATGCCTTGCACTTGTATAAAGACTTTCTAGTCTCCTGATCTCTCAAAGCGCTTTTACTCGTCACATTCACCCATGTATACACACATTGATACACTGGTGGCCAAGGCTACTCTACAAGGTCCCACTTGCTCATTGGTTAAGCATTCACACATCAGTGGCATAGCCATCGGAAACAATTTGGAGCTCAATATTTTGCCCAAGCTGGGGATCGAACTACTTATTCTCCAATTAGTGGATCCGCTCTCCCTCCTGAGCCACAGCCACCTTCATTATGGCAGTTTACCCAAAACATATGGATCAAACCAGGGTACTCAGGGCATCAAACCGCAACATTCTAAGTACCCCTTTAGCATCAGTTTTGGGCACCATGACTGCAAAATTCCCAGGAAATCCGCTGTAAATTTTAGCAACATCATTTTGCACTGCACAAAAGTTAAGATAACATAAAATACTGGCCTGTTCTCATTCCAAGCTCTTCAAATCGCCCTGCTTTATTAGTGCTTTTGAGTGTGCAATGCCAAATGGAAAGGTAGCTTTATACATCAGCTAAGAACACGGCTGCACCGAATAAGTCACATTGTTATTAAAAGGAGTTGGATAGCTGAATGACGTCACATGACACGTGAATTCACGTGCGTATGAAATGCTGGAGGACAGTGTTTGGTAATATAGGGAGCACGAGCGCACATGTACTTACAGGGCGGATGGGGAAGTGGAACAGACCCACAAACAACAGACTTCTGTGTGGCAGTCTTGAGTTTGCTTCCCATGTGGATCTGTGTGTTTTTTCTTTTTCTACCCATCACCACGTGCTTCTTTTGCCTAAACTTAACCATCTGTGACTTTGTTGCCTAATCCTATCCATTGTGATGGACACAACACAGTGCTACATCATCCCACCATGTACATTTGTTGACATCATGGTATCGGCATTCTGGAGCTTAAACAGCTGACGCAAATAGGATACCTAAAACGCCATAAGTAGATGCTGAAGGTCAATGACAGAGCAGCACCATGTGATGAATTGGAACACATTTGTAATACAGAAATATTAGCTTGCTGTTGTAAAAAGAATGACGAATTTAGCTAATACGGATTTCATTTTAAATTGGCACATACACAGGATAATGGAAACAGTGATCTCCTGCCATTTTAGGCATGATCCTGTTTGCCTAAAATGGCATGATCCTTAGGGTTAATAAAGTAGATTGTTTGGGTTAGACTTCATGTATGTTCCCACTCCTAACCAAGCTGTTAGTTTAGGTGAGATGTGGATCAGTATCACAAGGCTGAATGAAGTGATGTAAAGGACCAAATGCTGCACAGTCTGATCTGCAATCAGTATGTGTGCACCTTCACAGAGAAAGTGTGGCCGTGCTTGAAAAGGCTGTTGTAAACCAACTGTGAAAACACTCTGAAAGAGGCTCTCTGAGATCTCAATACAGTATTCAGTGGTAGCAGAAATGCTGGTGCAGCTAATAGCCACGGAGCCCTTGCTTCTCCTTTGGAGTCCCTGTAGTGGAATGTGCAAGACTAAAAAGATGACCTACTAATGTCGCTGCCCAGTTCACACTGTGCTTTGACCTTTTGTAATGAGCCCCTATCAAGAGAGCCTTTTCACACTTCTTGGACCGCTGACAGTTTTTCTTTTCTTTTATGTTTTTGTGTTTGCTCTAAAGCATCCATCCCTGTTCTTTTTTTTTTTTTTTTTTTTTTGCTCTTTCCAGCCAGTCAGGAGCAAGAAAAGAGAAGGGAGGGGAAGAAAGGATGAAGGAAAGTGAAAGGAAGTTGGGCTGCTGACTGCGCACATTCTGCCTCGGTGGCACCCCAGCCAGCCGCATCCATCACGCCCTGATGCTAATGGCTGTTTCAGACCTGCAGACACACACACACCCTCTCCCCCACCCCCCTCTTAGACAGCATGGCAAAGGAGACTTGACACAGAAATGAGTTGAAACTAATGACTCTAATGAGTTTCACTGCCCCCCTGCCAATGTCTGCCGTTATTACCGCTGCCCCTGCAAGTGGCTCCAAATGGCTGTTTTTAGCCTGGCAAACTGCTGCTCCCCTTCACTGAACAAGTGCTGGGAGGGCCGTGCTTCTGCCAGAGTCATCCTGTGGACCCTGTGTCCTCAAAAGCAGTCAGACGCTTTTTACTGAAAGACTGATTAACAGGATTGCTTCATCTGTTGTCTTCAGTTCTGATGCAGCAATTGAAGGAATAATTTAGTTTTCCATGCCCTGTCTCACTGACCCTAATGGCTCATTTATGCTCAGTGTTAATTACGTGTACAACATGGTCAGAGCTTTCTGTCCTGTTTATTTCATCTGTATTTGTGCATTTTTGTGATAAAATTAAAAAAAAATATATATATATGTATATATATGTATATATATATTTATTTATTTTTTATTGCGTACTAAAGGCATTGGTTATCTAGTGAAAATAATCCTCTGTCCACATGTTCCGATCATAAACTGTACATGTATGTATATGATGGACGACACACCCCCACTTACCCCCACTGTGCTTAAATATCCGGGATGCAGATGCTGCCATCTTATGCTGGTGATGTCATTTGTCTGCACAGTAGCGATATCTTCGGTGACTGAGTTCCCGCCAAAACATCTGTCCGACCAATCACGAGCAGCTCCATTGAATATGAGCACATGGATTGGCATGAACTACCTTCAGTATCAGAAACCATCTTTGGGAAGAATTTATTTGGCGTTAACTTTGAGTTTTTAGTTTGGCCTATGTCTCATTCACTAACATGGAGGGGCGGGCTTTATGACCTATACTGCAGCCAAACACCATGGGGCAATCCAGATTGAAATGTTACACTTTGGGAGAACTGTCATGTTTTCCATCTAGTCTATGGTTCGGATATATTTAAAGGGATAGTTTTTTTGAAGTGGGACTATATGGGGCACATGGCAACCCACGCCAGACTATCGACCAATGTACATGCTGACATGGATGGTTAATATTAGGGAAAGAAGGCACATGGTAAGGTGTAGAAAAAAAACAAAAAAAAAAAAAATCATATTCAAATGGGAAGTGAACAGTGGACTCCTGGGTGAAAGTCCGTGGTTTGTAGGATCCATTCGCTGCCCCTCCCGCCTGTCCCACAGGCATCATCCTCTCCTTATGTGATGTTGTTACTGGCAGCATTTCAACCCTATGCCATTCTGACTCATATCATGCGCATATGACAAACTCCGTCTGGCTATTTGCCGGCATGTAATAACACCTCAACCCATTCTGTCCCCCTACATTCATGTTCAGTGGCATTTATTGCGGACACGAAAGTTGGTTATTGGCATCAGGATCTTGGGCCAAAGGCACTAACAAAGCCAAGGTATTTTACAACTTCAGAATGAGAACAGGCTGAGAAAGGTCTGTGCATATATCATTTTATTTTGTATGTAAAGGGACTAAAATGAGCCTTAACACTCAAAATAGGTTTTTTCTTACCATGAAGGTAATTTTCAGCTAACCTTAACCACAACCATGATTTTCTTTCATCTCAACCCTTAGTCACAAAACTTAATCAGACCATGGCCATAATTCTGGCGACCAACTCAAAATGGACAGTGTTTGTTTTCTGTCTTGGCTCTGGCATTTTCTCTCTCTGCAATGGCAAACAAGGTTGTGCAGAAAGTGACAATGAAAACTTTCCTTCCTAGACTCAGAGCATACAGGTGGATACTTGTATCTGCCTATGAGTTGCTACATGAATAGCAGCAACAGCACAAGCATTAAGTCACCAAATGGCTTTCAGGTTAGTGGTGTATATCACTGCCGTTGTTAATAGGACGTGAGAGAAGAGGTGAGAGGAGTGTATTAGTTAAGTGTAGCAGTGAACTTGACTGACTGAACAAGCTTACAGGCTTTGGGACGTAGGTGGAAGATCAGAAAATGCTCAGTTGGCTTTTCGAACAGTCATAAGGGTCACTGTGGAGGACACTTGTAAATTACCCATAAGGTAGATATGAGGATGCGTTGGTTGCAAGATCAACAGGAATATAAATCCGCAACTCCTGAAGAGAACAACCAGAGTTGATTTGTCTTGTTTTTTTTTTTTTTTTTGTTTTTTGTTTTTTTTTTGGAGGGAGGGTTGTCAGCTAATGATCAGCTGGTCCTTGTAGTAGCCAACTGTGAGGTGACAACTAGTAATTAGCTGTTGCACGAGTCGAGATGCAGAAAGCTCAAACGGCTTCAACCGAGATCTGTGATACAGTATGTAGTTGCTTTTTAACGATGTGTGGGTGTAGACCAGCTGCAAGCATTGTTCATGTACCTGTCTGCATCGTCTGTGAACTTGGAGGGTTGAGAAATATCTCCTTCAGGGGTAGATCAGGGCCACATCATCTGTCAACAACACAATAAATATATTTCTTGAGAATGTTGGATTTTGCACAATTCAAACGAAAAAATGGCAAGTGTAAAGTGAGGGGAGTTACTTTATATTTAACCTTTTAAAAACAGTCCTCCAACAGCCATCACTTCTCCCCTGGTTTCATTTAGATAGATGTAAAATAAAAACTATAATAGCAATAGCATTTGTTCTTTTTGTAGCAGAAAGCAAAGGGATCTGCCCTCCCTATCATCACATCATGAGCTCACGTTAACTTATTTTATGTGGTGCGTGGGATGCCCCTACGGAAATGTCAACAAATATACATGAGGTTGCATGTGGTTATGTTTAGACAACATAAGCACATGGCAACAAATGCCAGAATATCAACAAGCACACATGCTGGCATGGAAGGTTAGGATTAAGGAGGGAAGGAGGCACATGATAAGGTGTAGAAAAAAACAAACAAAACAACAACAACAACGAAGCAAACAAACAAACAAACAAACAAACAAAAATCAGAATGGGAAGTGAACACTGGACTCCAGCATAATAATCCTGGGTTTGTTGGACCCTTCCACCACCCCTACCGCCTACCCTATAGGTGCCCTTGTGCTCCTTATAGTACATTGTTATCAGCAGCATTTTAATGTGATGCCATTCTGTGGCACATGTGCACGTGTCATGTTTCATCTTGTGGCATAATAACAACATGATCAGTTCTGCCCAGCCATGTTCGCAGCTGATGTCATCCAGGGGCTTATCATGTGGACACAAAAGGTGCATTTTGGCATTGGGATCTTATGGCAAAAGCACCATCAAAGTGTCAATATTTTAAGACTTTAGAAAAAAAATGGGCCGGTGGAACATAGATGCTATGACAGAACTAGTCTGCACTGCGTCCCTAGTGAGCATTGGCACATGTCATCGCTCGCTGGTGGAACAGTGATGGATCCTGCATCAAGATGCCACCAGTTTGCAAGCTTATGTGGCTGTTTGTGATGTGCCTTAAATGTCGCCAGTGTGCTGCCTTTAGAATCTACTGTATCTGCTCAATACAAAGACAAACATCTTGATTGGGAAGAAGGAAGCACAGTGAATGGTTGACTTCCCATCCATGCTTTCAAATATATCCTTTATATTATGTATGTGTTTTTGTGTCTATGTTTAATTGTGGGTGTGCATTTCCATAACTGTGTGTGGATGCTTGTGTCAGAGCCTCAGATAAACAGCCTGGGCCTCTGCTCTCTCCTCTTGGCAGCCTCCTCTCCTATTTGAACATGCCATAGTGATCTTCACCCAAAGACCATAATCCCTGCCAAACCCTCCCAGCACTGTCAGCGCTGGCACCAAGCCAGAGACCCAAGATGCCAGGGTGGCCCCACTGGTCTGCCAAGGTCAAGTGTATTTAGCTCCACTTCTCAGCTCATCGGGTGGGGTGGTACAGGGTGGAGGGGTGAGGAGTGGTGGTTGTAGGGGTGGATTTGGTGGGAGGCCTGGGGTGGTAAACAATGCAGGCCTGAGAAAGAGAGCTCAAACTAGAAAACAAACAAAAAAATAATGCTACGGAATACATTTTCTCATGATACAACAAAGATGGATTTGAAGCCAAGTTTTCTGTTTTGGTTTTGCTTGAATAATGAAGGCAGAGCCCACAAGGTAAAACTGTACTGATGTTTAGCTCACTGAAAGATGTCCAACAAAGAAGTACACTTTGATAGTTTCTGTTTATGCGACCTTTTGCTTAGGCCTCTGGGGTGGGCAAACACCAAAACATTCTCATCTCAAGTCATCACATGTTGCTGCTTTGCAGAGGACTTTTTCGTATACATATTATGCTGTAGGTATTTTTCTGCATCTGCTGTTGACATTTTGGGACGCGGCTACTGTGATGTCACCAAAAGCACAGGGTGGGATTACATGACCAACTCTGGGACGTCAAAAAAAGCACATGCTGGCAAGGATAGTTAGAATTGAGCAACAAGGGCATAGATGGCTCAGATTAAGTGGAAGAGGCACAGAGCAAAGTGGAGAAAAAAAAATACATCCAGATGAAAGTCCAGGGTTTGTTGGACCCATCCACCACCTCTCCTGCCTGCCCTAAAGGCACCCTCATGCTTCTTAAATACATTGTACATTGTACAAATGGTTCTGTCCAGCCGCTTTTTAGCTGACAACGTCCAGCTGTGTATCACATGGATGCAAAAGGTGGCTTTTGCCGTCATGATCTTACATCAAAAGCAATGCAAAAGTGGCAGTATTTGACGGCATTGGAATGAAAACAAGCTCCCTTACCCTTCACCTTGCAACATCATTAAGTCAAAACTTACTCATGTAAATTCAATGACTATTTATTTCTCCACACAATTCCACAGATTTTTAAGATTTTTGATAATAAGATAATCAACCTCATTTGCAGTCCCATCTGTTCTGTCAACAAGTTTACAGATGTCTCTTTTATAATGGTGGTCTACAGGGAAATTGCTTTTGGGGGTGCAAGCTGAGCGACGGTCCAGGGGGGCGTTTTGCAATTGCAAACAACAGGATGCTGACTTACATACATAACCTTTGATACACCTGCATAAATCTACCACACTTTCTGAAAGTATTTTTTTAACAAGTTAGAAACCTTACAGAAAATGTATTCTGATCATTTTGACTCAGCGACACAGCATATGATCAGACACATATAATCACAGTCATTCTACATTTCTATGCAGCGCAACAATTTTCTTTTGCATAGTTACATACTTGCAAATGTAAGGAGATCACATACAGAAGAAAAGGAGACACTACACTGCAAAAAAAGAAAAGTTGGGTCAACTCAAAATTTCAAGGCAACAAACTTCGATAAAATTTTAAGTTGGACAATTAAACTAAATATTTTAAGTTTTGCTTCTGAGTTTGCTCAACTCTGAATTTTGATTTTTATCAACTCAACAGTAAGTTCTACTCACTTATAATTTTACATTGTAATAACTTTTAATTGTTATTTGTGCTGACTCTCTCCTAAATTCTTACTTAATATTTTACATTGTAATAACACTTCATCCTTACTTCTACTAACTGTCCTGTAAATTGCACTAACTTATAATTTTACATTGTAATGACTCTACTGTAAGTTCTTACACAGAATGCACTTTAATTGGGGTAAGTTAGTATATAGAAGAATAATTCAAGAGGAATTTAAACTTGCACACTGCAATAGTTTATAATGTAGCTCAAATGTGTAATTTAAAACCAATAACGTATAATCAAATGTATAAATAATTACAGATGCAACATATACATTCAGAACATTTGTTTTATTTAAACTGTACCAGCATCAAATCCCTTCAAACAGGGCCAAGTACATGCAAACTAATGAGACCCAATTGTCCCAGTAGTAGCTGTTTACTTGTGCTACATTGTCTACTTTTAAACTTTGAGATTGAATAAAAGATCAAACACGAGTCATGTATACAAGACCATACAGAATCAGTATGATACACAACTATGAATCTAATAAATCTGTTAACAAGGTTACCGAGCACCATAACTTCTGGTCTCAAAATATCATGCATACGTCATTTATACAAGACCATACAGAACCCGTATGATACACAAGTATGAATCTAAATCTAAGTGCAATAACTTCCGGTCTCAAAATATCAAGTGCAAGTCATGTATACAAGACCATACAGAACCTGTATGATACACAACTATGAATCTAAAGCATAAAACATGGTGTTGGCTGGACAGCAGGGAACTTTTAGAGGTCAACAACTCCAGATCCAGAACTTGTGGATTCACTGAAGGAGTTTGTTTTTGAGAGATCTGACCCTTGCAGAGAGGTCTGTACCAAGCTCCATGAAAACCTTCTGAACAGTTTCAAATGTGTACCTGAGATCCTTTGGGTACTTGAGGTTTAAAGCATAGATCAGTCCAAAGAGGTAAGCAAAAGCAGTTGGCAGGTCAGGGAGATCTTGAAGGGCAATCTCTTCTTCCACAACAACAGCAACACTCATGACACTTTGAGGCGCTCTGCTGTCATCATCCTCCAGCACAGTGAGGATACCCACAGTGAGGCCCTTCGTCTGCTCCACTTCTGGGTCAGTGTCCTGGTGTTAACAGACAGGAAAAGACCAACACATGGATTGCAAGGCATTAGTCATCAAAATACTGTGAATCAGAATAAGCTCTAACTCTAAAATATCTCCACATTATTAAATTGAACAAATTGTTTATTGATGGGATAGCCCCTTGAGATGAATCATCTTGTTTTTGAAACGGGGTGTGTATGAACCCAGAAGCAGTACGCCAACACTCAAAGTCAGTTGGTAATAAACTTTATTATCGCCAACACTAATAAAGAGCAGCTCACAAAAGTTCTGTCCGTTCTTCGGGTGAATTACCCAGTAAATGTCTCTGGTAATCCCACGAGATGAAGACACGAAGCTGGAACTCACTGTGGCTGGAGAGCAGGAAACCCCGTAGCTCGGGAAGCCGACAACACGTGGGGCAGCGTTGTCGGGGATAACGCTGGGTCGTGGTCGGGGACAGGCAGAGGATCCGAAGCCGAGGAAACAGTCCGAGAATGCTACGGTACCGTCGAGGAGCAGGCTGAAGGATCGTCGTGGTCGAGCGGGGAGGTCTTTGCCAGTGGAGCCGTCAGGATTGCAGAACGCCGAAGCGAAGCACGTGGTCAGGGACAGAAGGCAGGTAGGTACACCGGGTGGCAGGCACGGAGGGTTGGTCGGGAACAGGCTGAGTCGGCAACAGGTAATCTGGCAAAGGAACGCTGGAAAGTCATGCATAGCAGAGGAAACAATCTGGCAGTGAATGAACGTGTGCGAGTGTCTTAAGTACTGGACTGATTGATGATGAGCTGCAGCTGTGGGGGAGAGCAGACTGCAGCAGTGGGCGTGGCCAGCAGAAAGAGCAGGTCAGAGTGAGGTGAATGGAAAAGTACTGGAGTGAAGGGGAGGAGGAGAATGCAGGAATCATGACAGTTTTCGAGGGGGTCCCAAAACCGAAAAAAACATTTTTTTTCCAAATAGAATTAATTATGAGCTTGACATATTAACTATTTCCACCCCATACCCCACAATCAAAAATTGAACCCCCATACACACATCAAATGACATGAATTAGGCTACATCAAGTCATAGCCAGGACAGTACAACTATAAGACACATTGTTAGGGAACAAGTAGGACAGAGAGGTAAAGGCTGAAGTCAACGTTAAGTACAGCAACATACGTAAATGAAGTATAATAACATAATTTAAAATTTCAGTTCATTATAACAACTCACAAGACAGTTCCTGAAGAGCTTCTCCTGACTGTCACGGAGATACAAGGGAAGGCCCTTTAAAGCTGCAGTTTGACGATGTGCAGTGATGTCAGATGTCTGAAACAAGAGTTGCATGAAACATTACAAGAAATAGAGTAAGCATGCAGGCGGATGTCCTCTTCCATATCCAAAAAAATCCTGTTGATTGCATGTCAAAGGTTTACTCCTTTTTAAATGGTAATTTGGCATTTTTCAACTTGGGCCCTATGATTGCTCACTGTCAAAGTGTGACCACTGAAAGTGCTTTTTGTGTCACTGATGGGCAAACATCATTATCAGTGTCTGACAACATCATGAAAAGGCTCCCCACAGGGCAAGATCTTTTTTTAAAGATTAAGATACCCTTTGTTTAATGAGGAAAAAGTCACTATATCTGAGTAATTTTATGTCTTTGATCATTGATCATCATTGGTTCGCTTCTTTGTGCTATTGTCTCTTAGAAACCCATGAATTTATTTTGAGGGATTATCACAAGGTGACCCTAACCCTAAACCTATCCATAATGTTCAGCGTTATTAAATTACTACATCTAGAATTCACCTCTTGATCCAGGCTGTTAAGGACCTGATCCATCTCAGATGAAAAAGCTGTCCTTCTCGCCCGATAGAGTCTCAGGAGCCTCCAGGTGTGCTGATGAAGGGCTTCTTTGAAGTTGTCCATCAGGTTCTTGTTTGTGATCCGATAAAACTCTTCCCTAATCTGTTGAAAAAATGTGAACAGGAAATTTGAATCCTCATTACAAAGTCAAAACAATTTCAATTTTATCTTCGTGTTAAAATGGGCATTGTGATCAACACACTTTCAAAAAAGACTAAACATAAACACAACATAATATATTCTTAGTTCACCTGCTTACCTCTGCCTCACAAAACAGAGCAGGCCAACGTTCCAGAACCTCTGAGACCATAGGCTGCAACTCCACGATCTCCCTGCGCCTCAGGGAGAAAGTCAGCTCCATCTTTTGTCTGATGAGTGCAGCATTCTTGTTCTTCTTCGTGAACTCCTCAACCAGAACCAGTCTTTCATCCTCCAGTGAGTCATCATTGTAGTTTTCTGGATGGTCAGGGACATGGTTAATCTCACCTCTCTTTGCTCTCTTCAGAGAAGGACTTGTACCATCATCTTCACTGCCCCTCTTTTTCTGGTTAATGCTAACCTCAGTACAGCCTGCCTGACGCAGCTTGGACCTGTAATTGCCAAGTTTGTATTTTATGCTTGTTTTCCATCCGTCATACCCTGTTTCACTGCCTGGTTCTCGAAGGCAGGGGTGTCTACTGATGAGAGCAGAAGCAACTGACTCAATCTGGTCTTGATCAGGATAGGCTTTCACTTCAAAAACTGCCTGAGCAATCTTGTCCAAAATGTCTATCTTCATGTCTCTTGTTAAGGTGATACCTTTCTTGGTTTGTTCATATGCCTCATTGCCTTTGCGCAACTTCAACTCCACATCGTAGGAGAAGGACGGGATGGAAAAAGGTGAAGGCCACTCTGAGACGCTTCGCAGATGGTTCCTGATGAAAGCTGAGGGACTCTGGAGTGACTCTCTGCTGGATAAACTGGCTGTGTCCAGGGAAGACTCTGAACCAACAGAGTCTGACTCTTGCTGAACAAGTGGAGATGTCTCATCCCAAAGAATGTGCAATATAGCACGCTCAGGTGGCAAATCATGGATGTCAATCAAATTACACAGAGCATTATTAAAGTCTGAGTCCTCATATTGTAGTGTGAAGCTACCTTGAAGTTCAAGTTTTTCCTTAAGAATGTTTTGCAACTCTTCAACTGATTCAGGTACCTCAGGTATCGCCACTTTACGGGACATTCGTGGGGAAATTTTTACTAGCGGCAGCATTTCAGCCTGTGTCACAAGAAACAAGGAAAAAACACAGAAGAGGTAAGTTGCAAAGAGTATAAAACAAGACAAGTTAAACTGATAAACAACGTAGCATGGTCTTAGACGGTGTTAGTTCAACCTGCAAAGTAATCTATTATTATAAATGTTTATGTCGTTCTAGTAAGCAGATCAAATATTAACACAAAAAGCAATGTCCATAAGCAGAGCAAGCTGGTCCAGAAAGCTGGGGGGGGGGAGGTTACAAACAGGACACTGGTAAATGAAACAAGACACAAGTGAAACAAATCAACTCAGTAAGTAAAACAGAAAAAAATATCAAAAATAATATGACAGACTGCATCTTGCTTGAATGGGAGAAAGGGTCAGAATGAGAGTGAGTTAGAGCAACATTTAATCAGGGTTCACTTGCCATTCTGTGTCACTTCAATGGAGCAGGCACACTTTTGGAGTCACCAGCACCTTCCCTCCCACTGTGTACGCAACCAATGGATGATAGTGGTTGAGAGCCTGAGGATCAAAAATTTCAATGTCTGTGTAGATGCTCTCCACAAGCTAAAAAGACCTAAAATGTTCAAGGTACCAAGATGTGAGCTTTTTGCCAACAAAGGCTACTTTTTCAGGGTTAACCACTATGGTGACAATTTTGTAGAATTCTGGCAGACCACTGCAGTGTCCAGATGACAGAATCATACCCTCCACATATCGGGTCCCATGAAAATAAATGTCTTTAGAAAGGGACACAGTTTCAAGATGTGGATACTTTCTCTTAATCACTGTGCGCAGGTCAGCATCCAAAGAAGATATTTTGATGTCAGTTACTTTCTCCACATGTAACATTGGCTTGAAAAGACTCTGGCTATCAAACTGGCATGCCATCATCTGTTGGTGTTTTAAGGACAGCGTAAGGAGTACATTTTTAAAGTTTTGAACATCATGCATGGTCTTCTTGAAGAAGCTGTGTTTGGATTCAAACCTCATCGTCCATAATTCCACCAATGGACCAAAACAGCGTAGAAGGTAAGGATAATGGTCAGCAAAGTGGTGCTTTGGGCGCAAGCCAAAATCAGGAAAAGTGTCTGTGAGCAGGCTTCTGTGATCAGACAACTTGATCTCCAGGTAGTGCAATATTTCCTCTGAAAAAACAGGTGAGACAACAATTTCAACTATTTCTTTGAGGTCCATCAGTATTTCCCATGCAGGTTCTTGTTCTGGCACACTCTTTCCGATGAGAAGAGGGATGAATCGTAATAAAGACCAATTTTCGTGGCCATTGCCACCTATGCTGCCCTTTTCAAGATTTGCTTTCGAAATTGCCTTTGGTTTATTCGCCCTGTCAGAATATTTGTACGGAAATGAATTGATCAGGCTATTCAGTCTGTCCAAAGTAATATAGCCTTTTGAAATAAAGTTTTTCAGGCACAAAGACAGTTCAACAGGTATAACACCTTCAAAAACATCATGCAATATGTCTGGGGGGAAGCCAGTGACAGGGTGAAAATATGACAGATGCTTACTTAAAACACATTCATTTTTAACACCATTTACATGTGGAACATTTTCAAGACAAAGTTTTAGCAGACATGTATCGTGATGTTCTCTGGAGCGTAGCTGAAAATCAGAAATTGCAGTAGTTGCTATTTCACCCCGATTTGTTAAACAAAATCTACAAAAATTCTTTACATTGAAATTCTCCTGAAAGCCGGCAAGTGCATGAGCTCCTAAATTGTCTGCACAGACACAAAATACTGAACCTTTTACGTAGTTGTCAAGAGTTTGCACAAAGACCCCTGTTTGTTCCAGTGACTTTAAATCCTTAATTAAAGGACTGAAAAACTTTTCAAAACCAAACTGCTTAACATCACAAGTCTTTCCAAGAAGAGCTAGATGAATTGAGTGTAAAGTGGAACGAAACTTTGAGGGTAAATTAAGAATAACCCAGTAAACAGCTGTTATTTTAGGAATTTTCTTTGACGTGCCTAACGGGTTACACAACTCAAAATCGTCTATGTATAGACCTAATGCAATATGCAGCTCCTGTTCTCCAAAATTTTGCTTAAAGTAAGAACCATCTTGAAAAGTCTTGTAAAACCCTGGAATAGACTCTTCACTGAAAACAATTTTTTTCAAGAAACTCTGTTCTGTTCAATAAAAGTTCAATAACCTGATTCACAGAAACATAAACAAAGGTTTTTTTTTAAGTCCGGTCGTACAATAACTCAGTTGGTTCAATGATGGAGAAATGCTCCCTGAAATATTTGTTTCTCCTATAATCTGTTGATAATGTACCTTTTTCTGATGTGGCAACAACTACTGGATTTTTTTCGAACACAATGTTACTTATCTCTTGAATAACTTCTTCCTCAACTTCAATATTATGTTTCGTAAATACCTCCTTGAGAATTTCAGTTGTATGAAACTTGGAAAGGAACAAAATATCATTAAATTCATCTATAATTGCCTGTATTGCATGTTTCGACACATGTAGCAGACATTGCATGCGAAGAAAAAGGGAAGCTAATCTGTGCTCAAGTATTTCAGAGTCTACATTGTGAACACAATCAGGTTCAATTTTTTCTGTGGAATCTGATCTAGGGCTACTTGTCAATGAAGCGCCAGCTTCAGGATCAACATTACATGGCTGGTCTGTGTCATTAGACTGAAAATCGCTAACAACCCTGACTGGTTTCAAAAAATCTCGAAGATTATGGTTTTTATGAGTCCGTGATGTATGTCCAGTAAAACTATTAAGGCGGTTGGTTTTAAAGCTGCACCCTACAAATGGGCAACACACTCTCTCTCTGCGTCTAAGGTGATTATGCAAATGAATTAATACTTTCTTTTTACAGCAAATGTCCTTGTATTCACACAACCAGCACTGAAATGTTAAGTTCTCTTGCCTTTGGACAGTCCTGTGCAATCTTGAAAGATGTGATTTCAAAGCACTAATGGTTCTAAAAGTGCAACAGCAGTCCCTGTGGATGCAAGGCCAGGTTGAACCTCTGTGATGCAGTCGATAGTGTTTCAGCAGAACAGCTTCAACGGCATGGGTGAATTTGCACAATTTGCACTGCATTAATTTCAATCTGAAAAACAACGATGACAATTTGCTGGGGATTAGTAAAGCAGTCGGTAAGAATTTTAAACATTTTATCAATTTAATGACAATCATGTTAACAGCAATCATGTAAACAGTAGACTAGAGACTATAGCTGACAAGACTAACAATACAATATTCTGTCCCATTTTTAATTTTTAATACATTTTGCTGTTGTGAAGATGAATTTCAATTAACTTAGTAATTAGGGAGACTACTCAACCAACCAGGGCAGTCACATAAGTCAGCAGTCAGTACAAAATTGAGCCAAATACATGCATTTCGTTTTCAAACACCATGATTCAGTATAACCAGGACGAGGAATGGAAATTAAAAATTAAAAATTTAACTTAAATTAAACTTTTTTGAATCCACAGATACATAGTAACTTATGGGTCTAGGTATAGTATGACCAACACAATAATTGACAGGCTACAGGTGAATTGGTCTTTCCTCCACTACACTATTATGATGATATTAAATCTGATATGAATTACCCTACATCTTATTATTTTAATACTTAAATCACAGTAGCATGGTGATTTATTTAACTCAGTCTGACGTAACGTTAAACATTAATAAGCAGGGATGTGCATTTCAAGCAAAAGTACTATTCGATAATAACAGGGCCCGCACCCTTCTGCCGTCTCTGCGAGCGCACCCCACATACACACGTGCGGACACACGCACACACACACAGTCGATGGTCTGACCGTCACACCCCCGTAAACATACCTGAGAGAAGGCATTGCTGACGTGAACATTTTTTAACATGCTCGCCTGATACTGTGACGACGGCACCCGGGTTCTTCGCTCTCATATGAATGTGCATGGCTGTCGTAGACTTGTGATATGTAGGCGACGTTACCTCACAGAGTTTTTAAATAGTTTTACACGGGACTCTGTCCGTCGTCTTCGGTTTGTTTCTTCTTCTACAGCGGCATCGAGCCCGTTACTAAAAGTGTATAATTAAATGCTATGCTGCCCCCGTGCGGAAGACGCCAGTAACACAGATTTCCCCCGGCCCAGATATGAACTATTCGATCATTTATGAATATTATTATTATTTTATTATTACTGCACAGTGGATTGAGCCGCAGCATGTGGCTAGCTCGGTTCTCTCTGTCCCTACTAAGGTAAAAGAGCCTGCTCACATGCTGCTGTCTGGGAGCAGAGACCGAGCATGGCTGTTATTACCATGTGTAATAACATCTTCAACATTTATGAAAGATTAAATAAAATGTCAGCTAACGTTGAGACCACAGTTTTGAGTTGAGCATGAATTAACACAATACCAATCATATTTGAATAGGATTTGCCCAGACAAGCTAATGTTACTGGCTTAACTGCTGCAGCCCTGCTAGCATCAGTTAGCAGCTAACTGCTAATGACTGAAAAGCCTTGTGTTTAAATGTTGAAAATGTGTAGGTCACTTTCTCCATTATGACACAACTCAAAATAAAATTTCTGTATGATTTAACGTTAAAATAAATTAAATTAAAGGTTGTTTAAAACTTACCTGTGCAGACTTCAGCCCGAGGCAGCAGCACTCCAGCTCCTTGCAGCAGCACACAGCCACGAGACTTGAAGTGAAAAATGCCAACTCGGAAAGTTGGCTTTCCCGCATTTCACAACAAAGAAAAAAGAGTTGGCAGAACTGTTGTCTCTTGTATTGAACCACAACGTAAAGATTTAAGTATTAGCAACTCACCAAATTATTTTGGAGCATACAACTAGATTATTGTCTTAAATATCAATAATTTCTATTTTTAAGTTTTACCAACATAAATTACTGTTTTAGGCCAAAAAACACAAGTTGGCCTTTTTGCAGTGTAGGGGAGTTGACAGGGTTAATAAGCAGAGAGTGGTGTAATAATACTGCCTGAAATAGCAAAGAATAGCACATGTTGGTAGGATAATGTTTCTGGAGAGTTATGGACAGTTATTATTTCAGACCATGGTGAGTTTCAGACAGTTATTATTTGAGCACATGAACAGTTTGGACAATTGTTATCTCTGACCATGGAGAGTTTGGGCAGTTATTATTTCAGACCATGATGATTTTTGGACAGTGTATTTCAGACCATAGGCCAGTCAGCCTTGACCTACTACGTTAAACAGGCCCAACCCCTTCAGGTATCCTAGGTGGTGTTTCCTCAATCCTAACAAACAAAGGTCAAAACAACTTCATTTGACATCCTTTCTTTCCTCTAATGAGTTTTATAACTATTATAATAAATAGTGAACCTCCAGTATGCACTAATTTTGTTGACAACATCAAACTTCTATTGACCAGGCCAAAATATTAGATACCAACTCATAACCTCAGAAGAACTCAAGAAAGGTTTCTTCTCCACGTGGACTGTCGTCGTACACTGTCCATACGTAGCTATACCAACAAAAAGCAATGCACCATAATTTTTATAACCCACAACCCATGTTGTCATGACATGGCTGGACATGCTGGCTACTGGACAGAAGTCTCTAGTTAACTTAATCAGTGGGCCTAATGATGCAGAAGCAATGCTAATCATCTATGTAATTTCACACCCTGGAAAAATATTTTTTCATTATTGAGCAACTTTCAAGGGGGTTTTAAGTCTTGTCTCCAGTGCTGAATCCCTTAACATGGGTGGACGGGTAAAACCTACAGGACTTTACCCCATGAGACCTTTACTTAGACCGATGTGAAACCATGTGAACTTATTATTATTATTTCAAGATACGTTGTCATTGTGTTTCTCTTTCCAAACCTAAACAAACTTGCCTAAACCTAATGATGTCCAACCATGTTTCTTTTCCTCAAACTAATCATAGTAACTTTACTTGCTGAGACCTAACCAACAGAACTGAAGTGCCTAAACCTAACATACATAACTTGATGTTAAGTATGCAGCTTCATTTTAACTATGCAATGTCATTCATGCGGCGCTAATTCATAAGATATCATATGAAGCACTGTGTGAGGCAGGAGTTTTTCATGCCTAACAATGAAAAACACCTGGATAAGATGCTAACACATAGAGTTCCAGTTGTTCGGAATTCTACATTTCTCTGTTGTGTGCAAATGAAATGCAACAATTTCAACTTCAACTTTCAATGTTCATTTCCAATCGAAATTTCAGTCAGTCATTTTCCGTAACCGCTTGTCCTCGTAAGGGTTGCTGTTTTTATTTATTTATTTTTTGTACACTTTACCATGTTGTTTTGTTGTTGATTGTCATGTGCTTGTGTTGGCTACACATATCCACATGCCGTGTCATCCCACCATGTGCATTTTATGAAATTATTTTAACATTATGCTATGTAAACAGTAGATGAAGTAGGGAACCAAAAACGTAATATGTGGACACTGAAGTCCACTGCCAAGCAGCAACATGTTGAAAATTCTACCGTTTAAGCAACTCATGTGTCCTTGGTAGTTCAGAGTGGTAAACAAAATTATCGGGAAATATACCACCACACATGAATACAGCCCACATTTCAGTTCTGCTCAAACCTAAAAAGGACCCAACACTCACCTCCAGCTACTGACCAATCAGCCTAATCAACTGTGACCTTATATTAATAGACTTTAGCCAACAGGTGAGATTCAGTCATATCCTATTTAATCAACCTGAAACAAACAGGTTATAAAAAGTGCAGACATTCATCCACAAGCTATTCAGCTTAATTAACATATGTCAAAGACACCACTTAGCTTAGACTGTAGATGCTGTTTTTTTTAAAAAAAAAATTAGTATTACAGTGTCATAAAGATAGTGTTATATAAGTAGTATGTAAATTTCCACAACAATAATTACAATAGTAAGGCAAGGCAGCTTTGTTTGTTTATCACACATCATACAACAGGGCAATTTATTATTGCTTTACAGAGCAATAAAATATAAAACAAAAGCATAATTAAGGATACGCATTGACTGTGAAAAAGATACAAGAAAAAGGAAACATTAATAAATGATTAAAAAAAAAGTCAAAGTCATGGCATACTAAACATTCTGCTGCAAGTTTCTCTTCACTATTTGTAATTGATTTTGCCATTCTTTCTGTCAGTATTACTGTCAATGAAACCAAACACTTCCTGCACAAAAGCTGTCCATTGCATTTGATAGCACCGTAGCTCTAACCAAAATAGCCCTTATTCAAATCAGACTGTCTGTTGGAGGAAATCCTGTGGGAACGAGGATGCAGACCACTTTAAATATATGCTGGAGTTTTATACATATAAAAAAGCCTTCTGAAAATGGTCTTTCAAACTAAATTTGGGGTTGGTTTTAAATAAACATATCCGAGCAAGCTGGAGGAATTTGAAAAATGAAAGAGAAAATCTTACAGAAAAAAATTGTTGCTGGCTTTCAAGGAATCACAAACTAAGAAATGGGCTGTCCACCAAGGTATTACTCCTATGCTGGACAATTCCACACCTCAGATTTTATCATTTAATGTACTTCTAGTTCTTTCATGTTAAGCAATCCATAACAGCTCTATTTTTGCCAACATCAAAATCTTTTCTCTAATGTGAAACATACTGTAGTCGACATGCACAGATAATGCAGACAGTAACGGTTGTAGTAACAGTGTTGGAAAAAAGAGACACACATTTCAAAGGCCTCTTAGATTTTTTTTTTTTTTCAAAGCTCGCAGTTTGCTCTGAACAAATGCCATCTGTTGATCTGATTTAACAACAAATTGAGAATGCCAACAAATCCTTCTCCATGACAACTGAGCGACTCCATCTGCTGCTACAAACCCTATGATACAGCTCAGGAAAATGATAGTAAGTGGACCTTGAGTTGAAACAAGTTTGTTGTCATTACTGTCGAAGATCTGCACTGAAACTGTGTCCACATTTTACAAGTTATAGCTGTCGAGTATCTCTTCAATAATCCTGCAATTACCGCAACGGAACAGTGTAGTGCAGTGATACTGAATTTGCAGCCATATCTGGCCCCTCATAGCGTGCCCCAACCAATTTCAGATACTCAATGAAAATAGTGATTGACACTTACAATTGTTTTGTAAATTTAGTATACAATACATAAGGTGCCAGAGTGCCCTGAAATCCTGTAAACGTCCTAAAATCTTAGAAACATCCCAAAATTCTTATTCAAATTTTGGGATGTAAAGATAAAAAATTAGAAACACCCTAAAACCCTACAAATGTCCTGAAATCCAAAAATGTCTTAAAATCTACAAACCTTCTTAAATCTTACAAATGTCCAAAAATCCTAAAAATGCCCTAAAATCTTACAAATGTCCTAAAATCCCAGAAATGTCCTCAAATTCTAATGAGGTCCTGAAAATCTGGAAACATCCTAAAATTGTGGAAACCTCCTAAAATCCTAGAAATGTCCCAAAATCCCAACAATGTCTTACAATCCCAGAAATATCATAGAATCCAAGAAACGGTCTAAAATCTTAGAAAGGTCCTATTATCCAAGAGATGTCCTAAAATCCTAGAAACATGTATAGGGCTGCTGCGACTGGCCCCTGCCCTCCTGTTGTTTAACATAATGGCCCCCAGCCAAAAGCAGTTGAGTTTCCCTGTAATGTCCCTGTCGAAATTCCCACAATGCAATGTTTCACCTTTACTTCAAAGGTGACAAAGGCGTGAATTACAGTGATGTGCCTGTACAGGTGTCAGTGGAGACATAGAGTCATAATGATTCATAAGAGTTGGGAATCTTGTTTTTATTTTTCAGTATAGGAAACTTTATTGTTCACTACAATCATAGAGGGAATGACAAATAAGACATTCAGCTACATAAATATTAAAATGAAAGCTACTATTTTTCCACTAAAGCTTTTTGTGGCAGTGATTGTTAAAAATGATATCCAAAAATAAGGCATTTATGTAGTAAAAAGATAAACATAAACATCAGGAATAAATTATGATGGTGTTTTCTTGTTAATTACAACTCCCCGCTGCAAAGGTGTATTAGTTTTAGTTCACTGAATAGATGTTTTCTTTCTTTCTTCTTCTTCGTTTTTTTTTTTTTTTTTATTTTATTTTTTTAGCTACAAAACAATTTTGATTGACATGCCAAATGAAACGGTAAATTAAAAAGAATAGTGACTGGCAGATAAACAAATGAATAGATGAAAAACGAGACAAAATGTGAAACAGAGGAAGCTGATGTTTTAATTAGCTGGTTATGATTTCTTCTTTTTTAGGTTTTTAATTTAAATACTTGAATTTTTTAAACAGAGACTTTCATGTTTTCTATTTTAAAGTAAATATTTCATTACATGCATTTGCCATTTCAATACAATGTTTGTCTCTTGTCAAAGTATAAATGTAATTGTAAATTACCTTGAAATGTCTTGCTGATTTGTCTCACAGAATGCATTGCTCTTAGATTTATGCATGGATCCAGTTGATTGGAGCAAAAGAAAAATAACTTCTGTAACATGGTAAAGATTTGATTTAGTTTATATAAGACAGATAAATCCTCTTTCCTCTGTAGTTTCCTCGAGCCAACTACAAAAAAAGTTGGCAAGATCACAAAACTCAGCTGCAATATTAACATCTTTTATTTTTAACAGGGTTCGCACAAGGTCTTTGAAGTGTTGTATTTTGACAAAGAAAAATCAAGTACTGGAATACCTTGAAAATAACCCCCTTTAAAGAACAGTGCTTAAAAAGTCCTTGAAAGTCAAAAGAAAAACATGTCTTATGCTTTGAGCAGAGTATTTTCTATCTGACAAACTTTTTTCTTTTCCTTTTCTTTTTTTTATATTTTGATGCATCACCTTCTTGACCGCAGCGCGCTCCCTTTTCTTTCCTCCGCACTTTATGATGTCCCTCCCCACATCATAACTTATTTTAATTTGCTCCAATCTTAAAACGTCCACAAACCCAGCAGGTAAATGCTGACATAGCAAAACTTTACATGACTAATTTTAATAAACTGCCTTTTACCTTTATTTGTTTTCCTCAATCTTTCAGTTCAGCTGTAGTGCGTTTTTAAGGTTATGCCGACAGTCTTGCTCTAAAACATTCTCTGTGCTGGTACTCAATATTTGACTCAAGTAAGGATAACAATACTTTAGTGTAAAAATGATCTGTTACAAGTCACAATGTAGGTTTCCATTACAGATTTGCAGAAAATTTTAAGCGATATTTTCAAAATGTTTATCACACACAGTTGCGAGATGACTGCGTTTTCACTGAGTGATGTTCTGCGACTTCTCCTCTGGTGATAACATTCCAAGAAGCATGGTGAATGATTTTCAAAACATTAGGAGCTTATTTCTTTTGCAGCCACCGCACTAGCCGTCATTATTTCCAATCCAAGGCCACGTAGGCGTGTAATGGAGCCATAATGGAAAGGCGAGCCCTTATACGTGGAAGCGGCCACGTATGAAGGACTTCTAGGAGGTGATAGTCCACGATTTCACAGAGGAATTGTGGATTCAAAACTTCTGGAAGATCCGCTCAACTTTTGAAGAGTTATATGATGCAGTAACACCTCTTGCAGCACCTGCTGCATCATGAGGGAGCCAGGTCCTACTGACAAGCACATTTCCATAGCATCATGTGAATAAAAAGTGTTTCCATTGCAGTTTTGCAAAATATGGCTGAAAATTGCCTGAATATTGTCTCATGGAAATGTAAAACTTTGTTTCTTCATAATTGACCTGTTTCTATTGGCTGCATCAGCATATACTTAAACCTTTGAAACCTGGAGAGACATCACTTTTCTTGTGCTGCTTTCAGACTCCTTTCACAAGTATTTAACCATTTGAACCTACAACTTGTTGCTGGGATTTCTTTCAGAAACGTGAGAAAAAGGCAATAAGCAATTTGGAGAAAAGTGTTCCACAAATTTAAAAAGCTAGGGTAAAAATGTTTAGGAAAAAAAAAAAAAAGCTTGTTTTTTCTCTAATTTTTAAGCAATTTCCTCTTTCATTGCTCAGCTAATTGCTTTGTAGCCATGTTATTGAAATAAATTAATTTGCTCAGTTTTCAAAGGGTTTAAGCAGCTTACCAAAAAGTGGCATCCTTTGTATTTCAGTTCTGGCAGGAGGTGAATTGGATGGGGTCCAGTGCAGGTAGTAGGCAGATTTTAAGGTGAGCCATGACCTCTTAAAAAGCACTTCATGATGGTGGAGGTACGTGCAACAGAAAGGAGGTCATAAGGGCTCGCTGCAGTGGAGTAAGAAACTCTTTTGGTTCTGGGATACTTTTTATCACTCGTATTTACTCACACAAATGCATGAATGTTATCAAGTAAACCCATAATAAATGTAGATCTGACACTCTGATTCTCATGTCGAGTTTCCAGGTAGATCTGCGTAGCGCAGCCTCTCCGGCCCACAGCCAAGCCACTGAGGGGAGCTCTGGCAGGGCTCAGCCCGGTCACTGCTGCTGTTGGCTGGGATGATAATGGCAACCTTTGGTTGACCAGATGCTGGTCACAGCGGAGAGAGGACATACCTGCTGGATGGTGGGAGTCCTGCTGAACCAGGCTAACCTGTCCCATCAACACCAGTCAGGAAGGAATGGTGGAAAAAAAGAAAGAGAGGAGCATGACGGATAGGTCGGAGATTGGGCTATTTTTCCATTAAAGCTCCTGGAAAGCTTTTCTACAGGAAACACTGATCCACACATGCTCTGCTCTTCCCTCTGTGCTTCAGAAAGTTCACAAGTTTAACATAAAACTGCAGCTGTTTTGTTTTTTTTTTCTTTTGTCATATATACAGTATATATATAGAAAGAGAGAGAGAGAGAGGTGTGTTGGATGGGGTTTTCACAGCATGCCGAGAGAAGTTGTGTTTTTGGACATGTTTTGGACATGCAAGTCACCCAGGCATTACCTTTCATGTGTTGTTTTGTGTTGATGTTCTTTGCATGTTTTTCTGTTTGATTACTGCTGTTTTGTCAGGGGACACTTTTTGCACTTAAGTTGTTCTCACTGTTGGACATGCCTGGTTGAAGGAGAACTGATGAGATCTGTCAGATCTTGGCAGATCTTGTGTGCTGTTGTAAGGAGAGGAGATAGCATTTTGGATTTGTTTCTTTGCTGTAAATTGGTTTGCCATTGATAGGACTTGACTGAGTAACTTGTGCCCTGTATCGTGGTCTGGTTGACTTAGTTTATGGTAGTAGTGGGGGACAGAGAGTACCAGCAGATGGCCTGTAAAGGCGGAATAGTGGTGCTCTGATGTTACTACCTGCTGACTGTTGAGCCAGGTTGAGCTTGGGTGGGGGGTTTGTGGTAGTGGAGGCTGGTACGACTGCCGTGCTTGTAATCCTTGGTGTTGCATGGCCTAAGGCTCGGTGCTGAGTGGAGATGTGGGCCTAGACCAGGGCTGGGAAGTGCTAGGAAAGCAAAGTCAAGCTGACACATTGTTGGGAAAAAAAAAAGGAAGCAGGAACTTGGCTAAGGCTGTTATTGGGTTTTTTTACCCTTAGTAAAACTGTTAACAAAAAGTTAAGAAAAAACAAGGGTTAACTTGAGACTTTCATGTGTAAAATGACTTTACTTTTCTTTTTATATAAAATCACCATTCACCCATTGCATTGCTGCGTTGTCTGGTTAACAGTCCAGACTTGCTTTATTGCAGCTGCTGGTTTTTCAACAAAATAGACACTATATTTTACACTGTTAGAATGATCAGATTAACCTCATATGCACATAGCAGTACTGCTCTATGAGCTCCTATAAATGAGTGTGTGCAGTAGATGGATTCAAGCTTTAACCATGTTAACGTGAAAGGAAAAAAAAAGGAGCTTGGCTTTTCAGCTCGCAGCCACTCCACAGCGGTGTCATCCACAGGACTGATCGTCCGTTAGTGTTATTAGCTCTACGGAGGGCAGAAAAAAACACACACGCACTCTTCTTTCCCCTCACTCTTCACTAACGAAGTGCATCGTGAGGCCCCTTCACTAGACACTCTAAGAAATGAGAAATTAGTTCAGTGGAAGCCGACTCTTTGCTCCATTTTATCTGCTGTTTTCTACTTGAAGATGAAAGCGCTGGTGGCTGTCTGTGTGAATGACACGCTGTGTTATCTGCCACCAGAGAGTTGGTATTAATTAGCAAACAACCGCCTAAACATGTTCTGGATCTGAGGGTTAAATCAAAATGCTGACAAAGAGCAGATTAGAGAATTGGCCCAGAAAGCTTCAAATCACATAGTGGAGTTCAGCAGTGGGTGTTTCTATAAATACTCCCATCACCTTCATCGTACACAGGCAGAAAAATATCCGCGGGTGGATCCATCCGGGAGAGACGCACACACACACACACACACACACACACACACACACACTCCAGAGTCCTTGACGGTCTGCTCCCGCTGTTCTGGAGCGCGTTAGATGCCAGCAGCCATTTTGATAAAAACCACACCTGAGTTTTTAGAGGATCAGGTGCGACTAATTTGTTGCCACTCACTGGACATCATGCCTCCGAGTGCTTTCCATAAATGACAGGAGAGGCACGTGTGTGTCGTCTTTTTTTTTTTTTTTATCTCTATGAGGATCAAATGTTCCCACATGGACAAATAGAGGAAGTCTTCTCCAGAAATAGGTTATGCAGAATTAGATCCACAGCTCAGATTAAAATAAGGGTTTAGGGAAGTAAAATTTGAGATTAAAATCTGGATCGAAATCAGTTCTCTTGTGCTGTGTTAAGATGCCTTTCATCAGCTATTGAACCTTTGAAACTTAAGGGAACTTGTTTGATTTCTTTTGAAACCATGAGGAGAAAGTCAGTGAGCAACTTGGCAAAAAATGTCACGCAAATTGCAAGAAAAAATGACCTGAAAATACATTATTGACAAAGTGGAAATTTAAAAGTTCCATGAAAACTTTTCCATGTATAATTATTATGAAATACATTTATAATTATGTTAGAGAAAGAAAGTATACTGAAATAAAAATGATTTTTTTGAGTCATCTTCTTTTTTTTAAACCAATTTCCTGCAAATTTTTGGGCCATGTCTTAACTTCGTCATTGCCTTATTTTTGACATAAGACAAACCATTTGCTGGTTTTAAAGAGTTCAAGGTTATTTTTGATTCGAGGTTGGGGTAAAAAAGGTTTAACTCTAGTTTAGGTTCGAACTAGGATTACCTCTCCTGACTATTTGTTAACACAGACATCAGATGAATATTATATTAGCATCCACACTTTTCATCCAGTGAAGTAATTAAAAAGACAATGTTTCATGATTAAAAAAGAAAAAAAATCAGTCATTCATAATTCAAAATTCCAATTCAGCTTACTATGTTTTCTGGCCTTTCATCAGCATCTTATGTCTTATTTTCTTTAAATTTAACTTATTTTATTTTTTGGTCAAATAATGTTGTAGTTTAAAAAAAATCATAAACCTTTTCTTTTTCTTTGTGTGATGGATCAATAATCAATTTCCATAATTCCCCATCAAGAACAAATCTACCAGTTTCACTGATTTCAAGTTAATGATGTTTTACATTTACATTATTTTGAAAATGCTACAATGAAGAATTCAACTGCAATTTTTTGTGCGTTGAAATCTTAAATAAAATGGTCTGAAACAAAGTCTTTACATATTTTACAAACAATATTCTACGTTATTATAGATTTACTATATTTCTGCTTAAATTGGAAAATAATATTGTAATGCATTAATATGTATTGACTGAACTGATTTGAATGTTCATATTTTTCTTCCACATATTTATGGACTTAAACTAATTTTAAATGGCTCTTGCATTAGTCCTGATTTTACTGTGTGTGATGTAGAACTGTATTATTGCATATTTACATTAATTGCATTACATTTCCTAGGGCTCTGATTTCTCCTCTCATATATATGCAGCACACATGCACGCATGCACGCACACACACACACACACACACACACACATATAAAGCACGGAGACTGTGAGACACAGTGTTTAAGCAGCCTCCTTTAGCCCTATAGATATTATAAATAAATAGATAAAGATAAATAAATTATGATGGATGAATAAAAAAAGAATATAAATAATATGATATATGCATTTCTACGTAAAAGAAAAAAAATAATAAAATTGGTAATGTATTTCTGGTTTGTTTGTTTTTTTTTTTTTAAAATTTTTTTCCTAAACTTTCTACATCACAAGATTTTATTATTTTTTATTATTATTGTTGTTGTTGTTGTTGTTGTTGTTTATTATTATTATTATTATTATTATTATTATTATTATTATTATTATTATTATATTATTATTATTATTATTATTATTATTATTTTTCTCTGTGCATCACAAAGGGTTTACAGACAGTGAGTTTTGGTGACCTTGGTTTAAGTCTGAGTGAAAATTGCTTCAAACCTAAATACTTATCCACCAGTGGAGAGTAAGAGTGTTAGACGTAACGGCTGAGGTGAGAGCAGAATGAGTTTATACATCAGTTTGCTAACTTGTGTAATTTCCTCTCTTTGGTTGCCAGTGTTATTAGTGTGTGCCACCGTTTGTGCGCGTGTGAGCTCACATCCTCGTCCCCTCCGTGTTTATCCAAAGAGACCCCGTTACTGAATGCTTCAATGGATCATTTTCTCCATGAGAGCAAGTAGCAGTGATGTTGAATCCCCGGCTTTGACAGAGTCGTAGCTGAGGGCTATTTTTCCATCAATTCACCTAAGAAGACTCCTTTCACCTGACATGAACGCTTTGCTGGTCACACACAATGACTGTTCCTCCTCCTCCTCCTCCTCCTCCCAGCTCTCCTCCCGTCTGCTCACATCTCCTCCCTTCCTCGGATAAGATGAAACTTTAAAATCATCTTTTAACATCAATAAATTATTGCCATATTCAATCTGAGACATTAGTAGAACAACCGTAAACAAAGTGAGTCGGTGCGTAGCGAAGCGGCAGCCCCTGGCGGCTTCTGTTCTGTCACAATGTATTGTCTGTTAACTTTTATTCATCTTTCCGAGCTTCAAAACAAACACAGTGACATGATGGTGGTTTTCATTTTTCAAGGAAAGTGTGAGTGACACCGGTGGAGGCTACAGGGATGTGATGTAGCTACCAATGTGAACACCAGCACCGTGTCCTCAGCAGGGCCGGGGCCTGCATTTTGGAAATATAACTCACATGTGGCTTTTTTCAGATAACAAGAGTTGACTTACCAGCAGGCCAAGTTATACTTCTTCATCATTTACAGACAGACTCTTTGAAAAAAGCAACGGAGGAGCTTGTTTTTAATGCAAATTCGAGGCAAAGGAGAGTTCACCCATTCAAACCAAACTGATGAACCGCACTATAATTTTGTTTTATTTTTTGGGCTTTTAGCCTTTATTTATAGGACAGTTTCATAATGAAAGGAGCAGAAAGAGAGAGTGGATGACACGAAGCAAAGGGCAAAGGCTGGAATCGAACCCGTGGCCACTGGGGGGGGGGGGGGGATTTGGGATTTGGAGCTACTAGGCACCCCAATACACTGCAAAATATGACTTCAAAACAACTTCCAAAAAAAAAAAAAAAATTCTAGGAAGCTGATTGCCATGACATCTAATTGTTAAATTCACGTCAATTTAGTTATATTTACATAATAATGTGAAATTGTTACTACTTAAAAATGACGAGTTTGATTAAATTAATCTTTCTAAGTTTTAGCAACTTCAGCAAACCAAGTATTCTGTGCTTTTTATCTGTATTCTGCTGGTTGCAAAAAGTCAATCATATTTGTACATTCTTAAAGATGTTTAGGAAACAGAGCTGGCAGATCTCTTACTTCATCATTGGCAACACTTGTTACAGTTGCTAACACTTAAAAAGAACAGGGTACGGTCATGTGTCATTTTTAAGTTACAACAAAGTAAATACAGCTCAATATCAAGTAAAATTAACACTTAGATATATAGTAAACATAAATTGAGATAAATAGTTATAATTATTGATTGACGTATAGGTTTTTTTAGGGTTAAGGTTCTTTTTGGTTTTGTTCATTGCACTTGGCTGTAAGGCTTGCTTGCTTTTATTTATATGTTTTGTTTTGCTCTTTTTCTTTGTTTCCATATTCAAAATAAAATTCATTCATTCATAAGTAGGACTTTAAACCTGTTGTGGGAAAATAAAGTTTACTGAAATGTAGCGAAACATCCTATTGAAATGAATTAATAAAATCAGAAAATTCAAGATATTTCAGGTCACAGACTCAGAGGTTTACCATGCTTCAATTTGTAGTAATTGTGGTAGTTGAAGTGGGGCCCTGACATTTGACTAGAAGGTCTTAATCATTGCAGTATATATTTATTTGTTTTATTAGTTCCATAAACATTAATCCACCATGCACAGTCACTGAGACAAATAGGGGGTCAGTAGGGGCCCACTTTTGCCCTGTGCCACCGGTACATTGACCTGGTCCCAGTCCAACACACCCGTGGCATACCACTGTTTGCTTCCTTCAATCTAAAAGTTTTATTTTAATCATGAAATTCAGCAGCAGAACAACCTAAAATGAAAATTTGCATATAAAAACACCATAATAGTCCTTTAAATATTAAGAAGATAATATGAAAAATGTGCTGTGTGTGCATCCTCCTCCATTTTTCTCCTCTGCTCTGCTCTCTAATAGGTAGCGAGGAGACAAGCTAGTAATCAGTAGAGCACACAGCTAAATGAAGCTGTTCAGGCCTGCCTGCACCCTCTAACAGCACAAAGGACAATTTTGGTGGTGTGTGTGTGTATATATGTGTGGGTGTGTGTATAAAGAAAGAAAGAGAGAGAGAGAGAGAGAAAGAGGCCTTGACACCCAGTAAAGATCCTTTTAACAGTCTTTCTCGTCTCTGGTCTCCCTTTTAAAAGCAGCCTCGCCTAAGCCTTAAATGCTCCTCATTACAACACTGTCTCCTAACAAGTGGTTGTGGCCGAGCCTGCCTCTGCCTGGCTGCTTTTAATGGTTGGCTTTCTAACTCTATCCCCATCCTGTAATTGAGGAAGAGTCTGTTAAAGATCTCCTCTGGAGGCCTGGCTTGTTTAAGAGGCTCCTAAACGAGGAGATTCATCAGAGTTTTACAGCGGCATGGGGGGAAGAATCAGCTAATCAAAGACGCACCAGTCTGTGAGGAGGGAAAACCGGACAAAAGGTTTTTAGTCCTGAGGACGGAGGAGGCAGAGAGAGGACAGGACGAGGGCACATTATCTAGGACATAAAAAGTTAAACCTGAACATTTAGATCACAAAGATGATATGAATAAGTATGTCAGACAAATTAATCTACTTTGGTATAAGCAGAGAACTTCCACTTTAGAGTCATAAGATCAGGTGTATTTCTTTGAGCTCATGCAGGTAGTGATCAACTCAGGATGATGGGACTGTGGCTGCATCAAGTGGACATCATTAAGTGAAACCCTGTCTAAAAAAAAAAAACAAAAAAAAAAACATCATGTTAATTTACACTCACTCACCCAATCAGCAGAAAAAAATGTTGGCATTTTTCATAATTGCAAACTGCGGGTATGTTGCATTTGCACATATTTACATAATTATGTGGCAGATACATTGAAGCTTTCAACAATGCTATGGTTAACAGGTGATTAGGTTTAGGCACAAAAAACCTCTTGGCTGTGATGAGAAAAATATATTTTGGCTTAAAATACCTGCTTTTGGGGGGGGCACAATCTTGATTGGAAACGCAGCAATGTTTCTCTAAAAATCAACCACTTATTTGCAACACATTCTCAAACAGTCTGAAGTCCAAGTACCACCATTTTTTCAGTGATATCAGCATGCGGTATTGACACCTGAAACGGGGTGTGTATGAACCCAGAAGCAGTACGCCAACACTCAAAGTCAGTTGGTAATAAGCTTTATTATCGCCAACACAAATAAAGATCAGCTCACAAATGTTCAGTCCGTTCTTCGGGTGAATTACCCAGTTAATGTCTCTGGTAATCCCACGAGGCGAAGACACGAAGCTGGAACTCACTGTGGCTGGAGAGTAGGAAACCCCGTAGCTCGAGGAACCGACAACACGTGTGGAATCGTCGTCGGGGAAAACGCTGGGCCGTGGTCGGGGACAGGCAGGGGATCCGTAGCCGAGGAAACAGTCCGAGGATGCAACGGTACCGTCGAGGAGCAGGCTGAAGGATCGTCGTGGTCGAGCGGGGAGGTCTTTGCCAGTGAAGCCGTCAGAGATGCGGAACGCCGAAGCGAAGCACGTGGTCAGGGACAGAAGGCAGGTAGGTACACCGGGTGGCAGGCACGGAGGGTTGGTCGGGAACAAGCTGAGTCGGCAACAGGAAATCTGGCAAAAGAACGCTGGAAAGTCATGCATGGCAGAGGAACAATCTGGCAAAGAGTGAGTGAACTGGAGAGTCTTAAATACTGCACTGATTGGAGATGAGCTGCAGCTGAGGGGAGAGCAGGCTGCAGCAGTGGGCGTGGCTAGCAGGTAGAGCGGAGCAGAGTGAGGTGAGTGGAAAAGTACTGGCAGTGAAGGAGAGGAGGAGAATGCAGGAATCATGACAACACCAAAAGCCAGCTTTCACAGTGGCGTGACTTGCTGACAGCTTCATCAGTTGATAACGGGGCCAGACAGAACCTGTAGAGACCGTATGATACATCGTTGGACCGTGTCAAGCTAAAATGCTGCCTGCAAAAATGCGATATAAGGAGCCAGAAGGTCCTTATGAGGCAGGAGGGGTGGTGGATGTGACCAACCAATCGCTGGACTTTCACCTGTGCCCTGCCCTGTGTTCGCTTCCTGTATGAATATGTAGACAGCCATGATGATTTTTCCTAAACCTAATGATGTGCTCAAGTGGGATGAGAACATATTTTCTCAGAAGTAGGTTGACTTCTTATTGCAATTAAGGTAGATGATTGGGTCATCAAACCTTGGGAGACAGTCTGTTCGCATTTCAAACTTCTAAAATAGCGCTGCTTTAACAGTGCTTTTGGTGCAAGTTCGCAATGTCAAAACGCACCTTTTGTGTTCTCATGAAATGCTGCTGGACAGTGTATGGTATGGACGTGGTCAGACAGAAGTGTTACTACATACTGCTGGATGGTCGGGTGGCACCTGCCATGTCTGCATGATACGCACAGGGGCAGTATCTTTTGTGAATGCAGCCAGACAGAACTGGTCATGTCCATATGAAACCCGGCAGGACAGTGTCAGGTTGAAATGCTGCTGGTAACTTTGTAATATAAGGAGCGCAAGGGCACCTATACGGTGGGTCCAACAAACCACAGACTTTCATGCAGGACTCTGGTGTTTGCTTCCCATCTGAATGGGATGTTTGTTTTTTTCCTACACTGTACCTCTTTCCCCTAATTCTAGCCGTCCGTGCCAGCATGTGCTTTTGTTGACGTCCTGGCATTTGTTGCCATGTACTTTTGTTGCCTAAATGTTATCATGTATAGCGTCATCCCATCATGTGCTTTTGTTGACATCATGAATGCAGCATCCTGGAATGTAAAGAGCAAGATGCAGAAGGATACCTAGAGCGCACTATGTAAGACGTGGAAGTCAACAGCAAGGCAGGAAATGCGATGAGTTGGGATGAGAACGATTTGGGTGAGTGCATATTGGAGGTGGCTGTTTCTTGGAACAATGACCATAATACAGCCTCAACTTTCATCAGGTTTAGAGGTTTTAGTTGCCTTAATGTTAGGCAGCAAACATTACTAACAGTTGGATTGGATAAGAAATGCTAATGGATTTTTTAGTGCAATAACAAACAGACATTCAGTATGTAGCTGTTTTAGATTGAAAAGTTGTTGAAATTTGCATGTTTTATTTGCATTACTGAATCTACAGATTTGTCATGCATTGAAAAAGTTGCTTGTCCACATGCACTGTATGGGCACCTCAGACATTGTATATATTTCCTGTGGAGATCATCTGTTCAAATCAGAATGCTACTTCTCAATTTCTCTGCTGCTCTTTTCTTTTTCGGGGCTGACTTTCAGTAGTCAGTCAACATCGCCAAGGGAAAGAGGCAGATTGATAACTTTCGATAGCCACAAATGGAATGCAAATGGCCTTTGAAATCATATTAAAGTCCCTGACGGGTGTGAGTGATGCCAAACAACAAGAGCTTGATTCGCCTGTCACAGTGTCACCTTCAGGCCCTTTTCAGTTCCCATATTAACGGGGATAGATGTATATGCGGGATGACAGGGAGGGCCGGAAGAATGGAAGGAAGGAGAAAAAGAACACGGAGAGCCATGGGGGGGGAAAAGGAAGAAATGGGAGGTGGTGGATGAAGACTGATTGATAATGAAAACCAAAATGGAGAGATGGCGAGAGGAGAGACAAGAGCGGTTACAGAGGTCTAACATGTCATGTTAACAAGTGGAAGTGGAGCTCAGGAAAAAAAAAAAAAAGAAAAAAAAAGAAAAGTACTGCTGTTCGCACTCAGGTCTGACTTCATTAGCTCATATTTCCCTCCTTACCCTTCGTGGCACTCTGGCCTGGAACTGACAGCTTTTTTTCCCAAACCGCTCCTCCTTTAAGAGAGACAAAACCCAGCCGAGCCTGAGATGAAATCAGAGAGAGAGATGGAGGGAGAGGGGAGGGGAGGGGAGGGGAGGGGAGGTGGTCTAATTTAGGTCAAGGCTGACAGTACCTCTCCATGAGTCGGGAGTGGAAGGAGGACCCGGATTGAAGTCAGAGAGCTTTGTCTGGACTCCTTGAATCACCTTGCAGTGAGTTACTGAGGCTGCGGTGAATCACTGAGTCCATTTGACTCACAAATCAAATGGCTGAGGCTCTGTTTGCTTTTTTGTGATGCTTCCCCCCTTTGATAGAGACAGGGCGCTTTGCTGCCCGATGCAGCCCGCAGGCTAAAATCAAACAACAAGATGAACTCCAACACAGTGCTATTTAAAAAGCCACAGCTCACTGTACTGTTTGGACTCACTGTGCAGTCTGGAACAAGCAAATACAGCAAATAATGGTAAGATTACAGTTTGATGAGTGTGCCCAACATATGCGCCTGTTGTTGGAAAATCTAATTCTGGCCTTTCACTTCCGACTCTGTCAACATGAATCTGAAACTGCTTGTCTGCTTGCATCTATATTATAAAATTCTGTCTATTCAAAGGAAGTTGTTTGTCATCCAGAATCATCCGTGCGACTGTTTCCTGATGTGCCACACCAAAGATTTGGTTAACGGGAGGCACAAAAACACACAAGGGTTTGAGTTAGGGATAGGGAGTAATAACCAGCGTCAACGCATGATGATGCTCTATAACTCCTGAACAATATATTACAGAGATATATCCAAATTTGGTGTGTGTGATCCTCTCCCTACCTTGCACATGTGTGCCAAATTTGACAGCCATATTGATTCCGTTAGTATATCTCCTATGGTCCCGTTCAAAAAAAAGGATAAAGGGTATAATCAACATTATTGCATGATGATACTTTATAACTCCTGAATGGTTTATTATACAAACATCACATTTGTGCACATAATCCTCTCACACGTGTGCCAAAATTAGAGCCCTTAATGTTTTTGGTTCGTATAGCTCCCACAGATTGTGTCCAAAAGAAGGACAAAGGGTATAGTCAACATTACCGCGTGATGACACTCTGTAACTCCTGAATGGTTTATTGTGCAGACACCAAATTTGGTGTGCTTGATCCTCTCCCCACCTCACACGTGTGCTAAATTTAGCTTCCATAGTGTTTTCTGATGGTACAGCTTCCATAGACTTCAGTTCAAAAAAGGATAAAGAGTATGATTATCAGTATTGTGGAATGACACTGAAACAATTATCATAGAGACATCAAATTGTGTGCCAAATCTGGCGCTCAAAGTGTTTTCCGCAGACTTCCGTTTTTAAAAAACAAAAGGATAAATCAACAGTATTGTGTGATGACACTTAATAACTCCTTCATCCAACCGTTTGTCGAGAAGACACCAAATTTGGTGTGTTTGATCTTCTCAACACCTTGCAAATTTATGTCAAGTTTGGCATCATATTGTCTTCCATTATAACTCCCATGGACTCCCATTTAGTGGAAGAAGGGAGGTGACAATTTTTGCAGCCAATTTTTTAAAAGGGCAACCGATTTATATAATTAATTAAGAGAGAATGTTCAGACCTCAGAACCAAACATGCTCAAAAATGTATATATGCATGGTAATTATTTATTTATTTTTTATTTATTTACAAAATGCAAATTTGAATTCCCGTGCTGTTGTTAATTGATTGTTATCAAGAGCCGACCATACAAAGTGCAGCAGTAATAAACAGCTGAAGGCAAATCTATCATAGCAGTGTGAGGGATTGTGCCTATGGTGTTTGGCATGCATTATTCTTATAATTTGACATTTCTGTCAGTCACTGTGAAATATTAACTATCACATGTGAATTAAGCAGCCCCTCCTTGTCATGTGTTATGCTCCAACGACACTAAATCAATGCTAATCTGGTTTGGAAATATGAAATGAAAAATTACTTTTACATTAGTGTCAATGAGGGCCAAATTATACTGCTATTTTGGATACATGTGCGTGGAATACTGAGCTATAAGAACACTGCCACAAAGAGCATGCTTTTGAGTTAACTCAGTTATATGAGCCATCTTTTATCACATGTGGTTTATCTGAGCTATAAATGACCACTAACAGCCTGGAGGTTACAGAGAAGCCTTGTAAGCAGGAGGTTTGCTGCTTTTAAACCAGGAATTGCATTAAACGAAAAGGAAGATGGGGCTCACTTGACTTCTAAATCACTGGAAAAAAAAGGGCTTCTGTCTCGATGACACACACAAATACACACACTCATGCACTCCGGTCCCACTCTGGTGATAGTGGTCAGGGTTCAGTACTCATTTCACACCCATCAAAATGGCATTTTAGCAGCCCTGATATCTCACCCACCCCAATCGCCTCTATAATGAAATGGTGACACGACTCACAGTATTAGCCTTATCTGTCTTTATACACATTTTCAAGAGCTACAAAATAAGAGCAGAATACATTTATTTGAGCTTATTAGCCTGGAGTCCCGGCATAGATCAAAATATTCAAGTAGAGATGAAATTAAAGCTCCATTACACCATATATCTATATTAACTTTGAATGAAATGATTGTAATTTGACAAGGCTGATGGTACTGCTGATCCCACTGAGAATTCAGTCTTCTTCATATAGTTTTCAGCTGATTGCTTTGTCCACTGTGGTTACTACATCCAGCCATGGATAATATTATATCATATATTTCAAAATTGCTGTGACTTTATTTTGCTTGCTGGCAGAGCAAATGTAAACAGCCATTGAAATAATAGCTCCATTTTTCAAAAGCCTTTCAAGATCCATGTTGCTTTTCTACCAGCTCCAACCAGACTGGCCATTCTCCTCTGACTTCTGGCATCAACAAGGCATTTTCACCCAGAGAACTGCCGCTCGCTAAATATTTTGTTTGTCTTTTTTAGACCCTTCTCTGTAAACCCTAGAGATGGTTGTGCGAGAATCCCAGTAGATCAGCAATTGCTGAAATCCTTAGATTAGCCCATCAGGCACCGACAACCATGCCACGTTCAAACTTTCACACTTAAATCACCTTTCGTCCCCATTCTGATGCTCACTTTAAACTGAACTGAACTGAACTTCAGGAGATCGTCTTGACCCAGTCTGTGAGCCTAAATACATTGAGTTACTGCCATGTGTTTGGCTAATTAGATATTTACATTGTGAAAGTGAAAATACAGATATTACAGTCATACCAATTAATATTTTCTCATTTTCGTCCTATGTCTTTATTTTGTTCGACGACATGAACAGCTTTTATTTAAAACCTGGCGCTGATCTCAAATACTGAATATAATGCAGAATCAAATTTAATCAAGCATTTTGAGCTCTGTTCCTGTGTAGTTTTATAACAAAATGAGTAACCACCAGGCTCCTGTATTATTCTCTTTGTCTTCTGCTTCTTCTTCTTCCTCTCTGCTGAGCAAAGCCGGTCCTAGTAAGATCAGCCAATTAAAAGCAATGCCTGTTTAATCACCGCAAAATGGGCAACAAAAGGTGTTTAAAAAGTGCTGCTCACACAGAATCCAGTCAATTAGAGGACAACCTTCCTGGGAGAACTCGCTTTCTATTTTAGGTTAATGCATCAAGTCCCTGCGCATGTGTCTGTCCACGCACACACACACACACACACACACACGCATTCTCTCAGAAGCACACTCTCACTGCTACACACACACACACACACACAGCCTCTTTGCGCTCACCAAATGCTGATGCAGGACTTTAGTGGTTCATTTAAAGCGCTGCTAAGGAGTCAAAGGTCCAGCCATCACTTTCATTATAAGAGACACACACACACATACACATTCCGTGGCATCAGGAGACACAGACACACAGCCAGCCACGCAGAATTAACTGTATGCACATAATTAACTGAAGTTAGACTCTACGCTAATCTGCCACACACTCCCCATCATGCCAATGAGGCTGAGCTCCACACTTTCCACGTCTTCTTTTTCGTCTATCTCCGAGCTTGTGTTTTTATCTGTATGTAACACACTCATCTATGCTTTATCTGCAGCCCACTCTTCTCTTCCACTTCCCTCCCTCTATCTTCCCTCCTTCTTGCCTCTGCTGTTTGTCTTCTTTCTTTCTTCCTTTCACAGACACTATAGCAGCCACTTTGCATCCACCAGATAACGACACAAAATTCAATTTCTCGCCGAGTTGCCTCCCTAATGGCTGAGTGGGAGGGAGTGTGACGCGCCGAGGTTCCTGTGCTGAGAGTTACCTCTCGGCTGCTGCTCTCATATCACAAGTTCACACCGCGGCCGCCAAAATGAGACGCGTCGGTCGGCGCAGCGTGGCGTGATGCTGGTGTGCCGTGACCGCAAATAGCCTGTGCGATGTAGAGGCCGTTTGATAGACAAGAGGCTCAGTATTAACACATACAGTGAAACAATATCACACTCTGCTGTGAAAGTACATCAGTGTTTGAAACATACTGTGTTGTTAGCATAGACTGTATAGAAATAATGGACGGAGCCACCATTGTGTCACAGATTGGTTTGTAGACTTTTGTCTTTAAGGCTCAAGTCTGGCATTTTGGTCATCATCATCTTGGGTTTTTGGAGCCAGAAGTACAAACTTGCCAACAGTCACGATTATTTTCGGGAGTCTCCCTATTTTTAACCCTTTCTCCTGCCCTGCTCTTGATTGGTAATTTATCCTGCTAATCTCACGATTTCATGGTGATATGACTCAAATGGGTGATTCACAGTTTATGTGTCTAATATGTGTCAAAGTACCTGGCAACCCAACCCAAACAATCTCACTCATCACTGCACACGTTCAAGCTCATGTTCAAGGCAGCACCAATACAGTCTCTAAGCTCTGCTAGCTTTGCAAGTAATAATGGATGAAACAGCTTCCAAAATGAAGAAATATGCTTTGAAATGTCTGTCCACTTTGTGGAAGACCTTCCAGTTTCTAGCTCCTAGCCATGTCAGCAAATACCACACATTTTGCAAGCTATGTAGGGCTAACCTTAGCGTAGAATATGGTGGGAAAAAGGACGTCAGCATACATGCCATTCAAAATTGCCATTGCAATATGTAAGAGAGTATACTCACCTACTTCTCGGTGACTTACCCACATACCTTGTAGTACACCCACCTTGTCAACTACCACTTCACCACTGCACAAAAGGTTCGACTATGTTACAAACTGACCGGCATCATAGCAACGCAAAAGGTGTCTGTATTTTGTACCAAAATCAGTATCCTCATTTGACTACTTTGGCATGAGATTGGACTGCCATCTGCCGAGAGATGGGAGTCCAGAGTTAACTTCCTGTGTAGATGTCTTTGTTGTTGTTTTTTTTTTTGTTTTGTTTTGTTTTTTTTCCTACACCTTACCATGTCCCTTTTTTGCCTAAACCTAACCATCTGTGCCTTTGTCATTTAATCTTAACCCTTGTGCTGTCCACATCAGTTGCTAAGTGCTATTGTGCGAACGTAAGGACCGTGCTGCTTCATTCAACCATGACATCATTCCACCATGTGCATATGTTGACATCACCGTAACAGCATCCTGGAGCATAAACAGCTGACGCAGAAGGACACCTAAAATGTAATAAGCAGACGCAGAAGGTCACTGACAGAGCAGCAGCATGTAATGCATTGGGATGAGAATATGTTGGATACAGTTATTTTGTCTCCTTCAAGATTACAAATGCTTCTGTATGATGTGAGTTAAAAAGGCTGAGGAAGTGTAATGTTGGTGTGTTTGGTATGAATGTGTTCATGCATACATTGCTGGTCTAAGAACATCTCTAACATGAGTTTATCTTTTATTAAACTTTTATATTCAGGTAAGGTCAACAGAGGCTCATCGAGGTTATTATTCAACAAAACTAAGACTGACAAAGAGTTTTTCCATATAAACCATGACACCTAATGTCAGGTCTCCACCACATTTCATCCACTCAGTGACTTTTCAAGCCTATATGCTCAAACGTTGCACATGACAGACCTTTGCAGGAGGAATCCTCTTGCAGGCGTACAGAGGAGAAAATGTTAAAGCTTTCATGAACTGGCCTGAGGCTTTTCACACAATGTTCAGGAAGGATTTCATACTTGAGGCAGACAGCACTGCAGATTATAAGTTGTTGCCTGATTGGCTCAATGTTTGCCATTCAGTGGAGCCAGTTGAGCTTGTGTACTGCTGCTGATACCTGGATGGATAAGACAGAACTTGTTTTCCTCCTCTGTGTGACCCTGAACACAACTGATGGTTAAAGATTTGTTAAAAGAAAGTTTTGTTGTTTATTCTGCTTTTCTGTAGTGTGATTTTTGTTACGAATCAACCTGAATATATGCTCATACCTATGTGTAGACACTAAGCTAATAATGTGAAATCTAAAACATATCAGCAACTTGATTTAGTGGTCTTTTTTTCTTTTTTTTTGCTATTAAGTCTTGAAACCACTGAGGTAGACTCATGACATGACAAGACTAAGATATTTACATACCACAGTTTAAGCTTCCTGCTTTGATCCAGCATTGTTACAGGACAAAAAAAGAACTAAAGCCTCTCACGGGTTTCAGTTGCGTCATTCTTTTTATAAATCTGTTAACACAAATACTTCAGGGCACGTTGTCCTCAAAGGCAAAATAAAGTCTGTCGGAGAAATTATGGAGGGCCAATGATTTCCAATAGCGAAGTAAGGTCATCTGTGTTTAATTTAGACACCTTTAGGAATATGGAAAATCTATGATGTGCATAATCGCCCTCTCAGATCTGACGTCGCCGTGGGCCCCAACGCCACCCATTGATCACAGGTGTCCTCTAAGAAATAAAAAAAATTTTAAAAAAGGACAGCAACGCATCCAATAAGCAGTGGGAGAAGGACGAGAGATGGCCGGGTGGATCAACACTGGGAGACTGATGAATGTTCTACTTCCATCGTTGATTCATTTGATCAATTAATTTCATCAATTACCTGTGACAGCTACGTCAGCGGAGGGAGAGACAGAATCACAACACAGTGGGAGTATCAGATTACCACCAATTATCTACGGGCACGGCTCTGATTTATGGGTGTTGATTAATCATACATTTGACGAGTTAAAGCCACTAATTGTCGAGCAACAAAGGCTTGGTTTGAAAATACAGTGTTTTACATTGTTAAGAGGTGGCTGAGACATAACATGAAAAAGACCTACTCTCCCCAAGTCCCAAGTAGCCACTGAGACAGATTGTGGAGGTATTTATTTAGAGTGGGAAGAGATAAGCTCTTAATTTTTCAATTTTACCCCCACCTAGCATCTCCAAGTGGCAAAGCAAGGCAGCTTTATTTGTAGAGTACATTTCATACAACAGCGCAATTCAAAGTGCTTTACAAAACAATGAACTATTAAAACATAATAAAGGACAGATTTACAATAAAAGAGAAAAGAGAGAGGATAACAGATAACATAATAATTACTAAATAATAAAAAAAAAAAATCACCATTAAAAATGGCAAAAGTGCAGAAAAGAGGCGCAAAGATTAAAAAATAAAAATAAAATGATTCAAAATCCAGCTTAAAACAAAACAAAACAAAACAAAAGGTTTGCAGTCATTAGTAGTAGAATACATAGTGTGAAAAAGGAACAATTTTAGCTTTGACTTAGTGGTCAGAGCCGGGGCTTCTCTAACATCCCCTGGAAGGTTATTCAAGCCTCGTGCTGCATTATAACAAAATGCTGCTTTACCATGTTTTGATCTAACTGCTGGGACAGTCAGTAGGCCGGCCCCAGATGTCCTGAGGGTCCCTGTGGTATTATTGTTAATGCCAATGTCACAAAGACTACTTGGATCGCTTTCTGTTTTCCTCAGAGCTTAGCATTTATCCACAGATGAACAACTGACACTAAACAACACACACAACACTGAAGAGAGAGGAAAAAATGTGTTCACTGAAAAGGTAAAGTTATCTATTGCTTCCTGATCTAACAGGAAGAATGCCAACTCAATGTCGATTTTGAACCCTCTAAGATCCCGGAGCTCCCCTGATCAAACTAATGCCCTTCTAGGATTCATCCTTATTTTACCCTTTTACTCTTCACCTTCTTTGCAGCCTCTCTTAAATAGGGCCCGAGCACCTAATGGTGCGAGGACCCTCTTGGAATGCAAGGAATTATTATTATTTTTTCGCCAAATTAATCATGTTTTTGGAGGCCTAGACATGCTCAGAAACTCATGAAAAGTTGTATGCTCTTCCGGTCTGGCGAAAAAATTTCGTATTTTGGTGGTTTCAGAAACGGGTGTGGCAAAATGGCTCCACAGCACCCCCTAACATGTATCCCCAATGGCCTGTTTCACCTACAATTACAAAATTCAGTACACTTATGTATCATGTCCAGACACAAAGAAAAGCCTCTGGACCTACCCCCCAAACCCAACAGGAAGTCGGCCATTTTGATTTTTGTGCTCTTTTTGGCGATTTTAGGCCTCGTACTTTTGCCATCTTGTCCTGCAGGATTCATCTGACTGACTTCAGAATTGATGTGTCCATTCTCAACCCCTTGGTGAAGAAAAGTTATCACAGGTCTGCACAAAACTTATACGTTTTTCCTGTTACGTGGCGTACAATTTTGATGTCTTGCCATACAACAGGAAATTGTTGTAAATTTGGTGTACATTGGCAGATCTGCCTGAAACTTCATAGGTTTGATAAGGGTCCCACCCTCAACACATATGTATGACAATTTTCACTAGTTGTGATAGCGCCACCTACTGGCAACAGGAAGTAAGCCTTAAGGGACAATTAACATTGGATTTACATGATATTTACATGGTTTGTTTTATAAATGACATACACCAAGATGACATGGAAATTGTGTCCTCTTCAAAGCCACCTAGTGGCCACTGGAAATACCACACCATGTGAAATATCTCACTCCAGCTCTCTGCGTGCGTTATCTAACTTACACAGAGATAAGGGACTGTGTCAGCTGGAGTCCTGCAGGGAACCCCAACATGCGTGGGGGTGTTAGGGCCTGTTCATCGCTCTTTGCAGCTTTAATGGGGATTTGTTTTGTTTTGTTTTTCTTTCACAATGCAGAATTTTGGTGGACACTTTTTACTTTTTCCACCCTCTGCTATATGCATTACTAGTGTGGACAGTAATGACAACTGCAAAAACACTCATTCACTGCAAAATGACTCCTTTGAAGCACATAGCTAGTGCTGGACCTGGGGAAAACAAACAGCCCAGTTAACTTCCTCCTTTTGTTGAACAATGGTTGACGCACTTCCGTAAATCAGTCCTTCATTTTTTTCTTGGAGATCGAACATGGACGCATATGTAATTGCATAGTGAAAGCTAGGCTAAACGCAAACCAGCTAAAACGCTTTTTTTCTTTGTTCCCCAGCCATTACAATGTGCAGTAAGCATCAAATTCACAATTAGACATTTAAACTGGAATGCATTAACACGACAAGATTCAACCATGATCATCAAAATAGTTTAGTAGTAGTAGTAGTAGTAGTTTAACATCATCAGTGGGGTGTCAGGAATTTCTATTTCTTTGACCAAAGCCTGTAATCACACAATTAGCATAATAAATATCCCTTAAATGGTTTCTGTATCCTGGGAGACACAGCCATTTGACAGACTGTGGGCCACTGTTAAGACACACTGAAGCGGTGATGAGTCCAGTAACCAGGCCATGTGACTGTATCCCAGCATTCATATAGTTGCTCATCATTTGTATCAAAATCCAAAATGGCTGCCTGCAGGGACCAAGACACCGGACATGTGTTGTTATTTTATTCTCTTTATTGTATTTTGGGGGGATAATTTTTAAATAAAAAATAAAAAAAATAAATAATGAATTGCATTTTCACCACTCTGGTAATAACCTGTGGAATGTCTGTATCCTGGAGGATACATTTACCAGATAGGGGTATAAAACAGGGATAATCACTTATAGATATACTGTTGTGTTTTTAGGCCTATACTGTACGGATTTCAATAATATTAAGGTGTGAAATATTCATTAGTCTTTATTTTACTCTTGAATGTGAATTGATGATTAGTTCACCAGTTTACATATGTTTTTGGGGAATATCTGTCAGCAGTTTTTACGGATCACGAAAGTGGGAGGTCAAGTCTGCAGTTTTGCCACCTGATGATTCATCAGATTAAGAGGAGGGAACCAGTGATGAAGACATAGAAGGTGAGCTGTATGCAGTGGTGACAGGGATTTGAATCGTAGTTCCAGTGATGTGGCAGAGGAAGGGGCAAACCAGAATAAGCTAGCGAAGTGGTGAACGATGGAGTTTAGGTAATGATTAGAGGAGTACAGTAGGTGCTACAAACACACGTACACACACACACACACACACAACTGCATCCACAGCTATATGTGCACCTGGCACAAATATGCAACTATATACTTATTTGCAAGCAGCAACAACCAGTCTCTCTCTCTCTTCTCACTCACTCACTCACTCATATGGTCTCTGGGTTGTATTGGTGACTTGGGAATATGTTTTTTTTTTTTTAATTGATTTTTTTTTTCCTTTCAATAGATGGAGAAAAACAAAGTTTGAGCATGAGTCAGCTGTGACACCAAGCTCCTTCACTGCTCCAGACAACCTCTCCACTCCACTGGAATACTTCTCCAAATTCTTTGATGACAGCATCTCTGAGGACATTGCTCACCAGACACATTTGTATCATTGGAGACAGCATCAGCACCAGTGCCTCTGAAATCAAGTCATTCAGTGGAATTAAGATCATCATGGGTGTAGTGAAAATGTCTGCAGTGGAAAATTACTGGGCAACAGATACACGGTATGACAAAGTGGCAGATGTCATGCCAATCAAGAGGTTTAAATGTTTATCTAGGATGTTCCACCTTCAGGATAAAATGGCCTCTGACACCAATGAAGATCGCATGCAGAAAATAAGTGCACAGAAATTGAAAGTGAGAACCAGTTCTCTATTGATGAAATGATGGTTCCTTACAAAGGAAAAAAAAACTGGAAGTCTGCAGCAGTATCTTCCCAACAAGCCCAAGAAATGGGCGATCAAGATCTTTCTGCGAGCTGGTGTGTCTGGCTTTGTGTATGACTTCCTGGTTTAAACAGGGAAGTCTACATTTGCTGGTGTTGCTCCAGACAAAGAATATGGGTTAGGTGGAAATGTTGTGCAGCTGTGCAGAACCATTAAAAACTCATCCAACTGTGTTGTCTATTTTGACAACTTCTTCACATCACTGATATTGATTATCCATCTCAAAGATGGATAATTGCAAGAACCGCCTGAAAGGTTGCAGTTTGGAAGAAGATCGAGACCTCAAACCTACAAAGAGTAAGAGGCAGCTTCGACTTTTGTGTTGACAGTGATACAAAGATTGCTCTTGTCAAGTGCGCAGACAACAAAACAGTCACCTTGGTGAGCTCCTGTGCTTCTGTCGATCCAGTTAGCAAAGTAATGCGCTACTCTAAAGAGGCCAAGAGGAAGATTAATGCGCCATGTCCAAAGATTGTTTGTGAGTACAACACTCACATGGGGGGAGTAGATTTGGCTGATATGATGATTGCTCTGTATCGCATCCCAGCAAAGTCGCACCTGTGGTACCTTGAAACATTTTGGCAGATGGTTGACATTGCTGTCAACAATGCATGGTTTCTCCACCGGCTTGATGCAGCAGCCCTGGGTCAGCAACACAAGAGTCTGAAAGACTTTAGGTTGGATACTGCCAGAGGGGCCCTCCAAAGGAATTGAAGAAAATACACCACGATTAATCAAATAGCCAAAAGTCCCGAGGCCTGTCGATGACATGAGATATGATGGGACTGACCACTTCCCTATTCTGTCAGTGAAAGGCCGATGCAGAATGTGCCAGGATGGACAGACCTCCATCATGTGTCAGAAGGGCAATGTGAGGCTTTGCATTGTCACTGGACAAAATGCTCGCAACTGTTTCCTCAGTTTCCATTGCCAATAGTTTACAGGCACCACAGGGAAGATGGTAGCCTAGTATTAAAAAGAGGAATGCAAAGTCTGGTTTTTAAATGTTCATAACTTGTTTTTTTTTTACTTAGAGATAAGATGTGTTTCCAGTGTTCAAAAAATTCTGTTCCCCACTCACACGTTTTTTGCGATACTTACCAGTTACGTATCCTGTCAAAGAATGGCAGACGCACTATGTGCTATTGTTGAGTACTGTTGAGTTTAGGTTTTTGAATTTTTAAAAACTTTGTGGACAAAACATGATGAAAAAAATGTCTGATAAATTGTTCATGAAATGTTAGAAGTTAGCACATGAAATATTAGAAAATGAAAAAGTAGAAAATTTACACCCTAAACTGGCAATCTATCCCGGGAGATACAGACTGTAACTTGGAAAATAAAGGTGATAATTTGAAAAAAAAAAAAAAATTGTGTTATTTTAGCCTACATGCATTCAAAAAACAATGAATTAATTTTCCTAAATATTGATATATGCTTGCCCATTAATAGATTGTGTTGACTTGCAGTAACAAAATCTTGTCCTATGTGACTTATGTGAGGTGTCTTTATGAGTGAATGTGCAGGTGAAGATTATGTTTGCAGAATCATTGCATTCTGTATTAGTCCACATGGCATGAAGACAAATAAGAGTTTGTCCGTTTGTGTTTCATATTGTCATTGTAATCAGATCCAGGTGTCACAGTTACACCGTTCTCCATAGGTGTTATGTCTACCGGTCTGTCTGTACCGTGAAAGGAAACGGGGAAAGACAGCATCCATGATAGCATTGTGTTTATGATCCCGTCTGATGTGGTCCATTCATCATTAAGATGAAACCCAGGGAGCTCTCTGCATGCCAGACCCCCCAGCTGCTCTTTTCTCTTTCTCCGTACTAACATAGATTGATAGATTTTGTTGCTAGTCTAATGGCTTTGTATGAAAAATTACATCTGGTTATTTTATGTTTGAATTAGACAAACACTGGGAAATTGGATGTTCTAAACTTGAATAATGCCTTATGAAAAGTTGTTGGTCTACTGCTTACATGGTTTAAAGGCTCATTAATGACAGTTTTATATTACAATTGATTAAATTACTAAATATAATGTGAAAGAGGTCACTGGTAGTGACAAACAAACAGAGAACAAAACCCCGTTTTCTGTTTTGTTTGCAAGCATTATTGATAGCATTATTGGAGTCACGACAGACAACCTGCTCCGTGCCAAACATCAGTTAGAGACTATCTGGTAAACACAGAGTCCAAACTAGACCTAAAAAAGAGTAAATACTGGGCTAACATTCATCAGGTGGACTGAAACACAGTTTTTCCTACTTTGATGTGAAATAGTTGCCATACATCCAAATTGCAATAATTGCAAAGCAGTCTCTGAAACTATTAAGACATTTTGGTCTTCAGGTTCAAGTAATATGTACAGATGTGTGCAAGTGATATGCGTACGGTGCTGCCTCGCCATCCTCCAGCATATGATAACAAGATCACTGGGTCTGTCCAAGCCTGTTCTCATCTGATGCCACCCAGTCATGTTCCAGTTGGACGTGGAAGGTGGCTTTTGGCAAACTATTTGACGAGTTGGGAGTGAGAACAGGCTGAACCTTTCCATGACTTTAAGGCAAGACCATACATCAAATGTCACCAATATTACACCATTTATTACAGCCAGAAACTGTAAAAACAGAAATTACCATAAAATTTTCAAATTTCCAACAGTCCTTGGACACATCACATCTTATTTTACAATTATATCAAACTAATTTCCATGATATTTCCAAAACTTCCAAGGTAAATCTAGTTTTCCAAAATTCCATGACTTTTCCAGGTTTTCCTTAAAATATACAAACCCTGGTAAGGTGTCAGTATAACAAAGACAGCGTATGTGTATTTCTGCCTTTTATGCATTAGCTCTTGAATCTTCACAGTTTTATGTATTTGCCCTGAGCATTTCCTTTGGGCCTCACTGTAAAAACCACTGAGGTATTGGTGTGTGTGTGTGTGTGTGTAAAACTCTAGCATGTGAATGATTGCAGCCTTTTGTGCATCAATTATACAGGCGGGGGAGGAGCAGGAGTGTGTGTCCAGGGTGCCAGACTCTAGCAATAGGAGAAACAACACTGGTGAGCCAGGGAGCACCCAGCCATTAAATGGCCGTGACGGCTCACTGAGCTGCTGCCAAAACAAACCACACAGAAAATGACCAGAATGCATCTGGGGGCGAAGAGGTGCAATGAAGAGATAGAGTGAGGACAGGGTTTTAGGTGGTTGGGGCAACAGGGGCTTGTAACAGCGGAAAAATGACACTCAGTACTGGCCAGCGGCCACAAAACACATAAGAGGACAGAGAGCTGAGCAGGGCTAAAGACAACATGATGGGAGGGGGACAGGAGCTGGGGTGTGGTGTGTCAAGTTTACTGTTCTACACAAGCATGGTGGAAAAACCAATGCATAAACATCTGTGGCTCCTAGCAGACAGCAGAAAATGTGATCTCTCAAACAGTGGATAAACACATTGCAGTGTCTGCTGTAGACATTTGTGGGTCCAGTGCTTTGTGGCTGGCAGCCATGGGGGGCATCACTGCAGCTTGTTAGTAGACTGTGGAGGGTGCCAGCCAAAAGACTGCCTGTGTTTGCCCGGCTAATATGGGAGAGGTTAGGAGCCAGGGAGGGTTCATTACAGTGGCCATCACTGCGCCTCCATCTGAGCCAACTGAGCTGGAGGACAAAGCCGAGCCAATAGACAATGCTAATGTTATTGAAGCCTAGCCAATGTTACTGCAGCTGCATGGAAAGGTAAAGCACAAAACAACAGAGGGGATAGGTCATCTTGACCTACTCTTAGTGTCATGCATTCCCAACCCCTTCTTATTGTCAGGTTGTCCAATACATACACTTTGTGAAATGGCTGTGGCAACACAACAACTTGGTAACGGGTAAAAATAATAAAGGTTTAGAGTTCAAATACGCAATTTTGTTACGTACATGTGAGTGAAGTTTGAGAAAAAGTTTGTTACACATGGGATGTAGGTGTGTAAGTTGCATAATGTTTAGTAAAAACAAAGATTGATTTTTGGTATCATATAGGACATACAGTATGTATGTACACTGCTAATGTTACGTTACAAAAACTGACCTTTGGTTTTTTAGATGTAGGTTAGCAAGTTCATAATGCTACATAAAAAAAAAACAAACAAAAAAAAACTTTTGGATTCATGGGATGTAAGTATGCAGGTTGCAAAATGGCATTATATAATTTAATTATTTAATATGGTGATTGGTTTAACATGGGACATACATATATAAGTTGCATGATGTATTTTTTTTTTTTTTTTTTTTCTGGTAAACAGGCCCATCTCACACTTCTGGGGCTCTGATGCTCGGGCAACACTGGAACCTGTTGCTTTATGTATTTCATTGTATTTATTTTACCTGTCTCTTATACCTATTCACAAGTCAACTATTAGTGTTTCCAAGTTGGTGTACACAACAAACTAGGCAGGCATGAATTTTAACAGATAACATAATCTTAGAGAATGCAAATTTTTTGACAGGTAGCAACAACAATAGACTCAGGTTAAAATGTTCCAATATTGTGATCAAAACCACAATAGCTATTATACAGTCCCTCTGGGATTTCACAATGTCCTATTGCAACAATTAACGCAAATTCAGCCAGTCCCTATGAATTCTGCAAGATCGTGCAACTTTGTCCAATCCTAGTGACTTTACCACAAGTTTGACTTTTTTCATTGTACAGCTGCACACAGTGTAATGATGCGCTCAGCCTCTCTCTTTATCTCTCTCTCTCTCTCTCTCTCTTTCTTTGTTCATTATGAGACTGCTGCAGCACCTGGGATGGAGTCACAGACAGTGACAGGGTAACTGTTAGCAGTACAAGACTAATTTTACCCAATGTTTATTAATGGGTTTAATGACTTAGTTGAGCCATTTTGGTGTTGGTGTCAGCAGCACTGGAATGCAAACACGAGGCCTCCCCCAACTCACCCTGATTGGAGCCCTTTCATGCAGCACAGAGCAGCCTAATTCTAATATCTTTCATACTAATAACAGTTATAATTTCAAATGGATACCAACATATAATTTCAACAAACCAGTTAAAAACATTTCACACAGATTATTGTATTGAGTTACTGTTGGAGCTTTATAATTTTATATGAATCAAACAAATAAAAAGAAAAAAAACAGGATAGTTTTTTAAAAAAAGAAAATGACCTGAAAAAAACTGCGTAGTGTGAAATTATAAAAATTCTGCAAAATAATTTTGAATATAAAATTATGATATTTAGTTCTCTTTATTGTCTTTTGCTATAAAAAAAAATCTAAATATACTTATGTCTTGAAATTTGCAGGACATTTCTTGCCAAGTTGCTCATTTCTGTTGCTTTTTTCCTGTTTTTTTTTTGTTTGTTTGTTTTGTTTTGTTTTTAAGAAATTGAACCAGCTTGCTTTGAATTCATTGGTACAAATAATTGTGAAAGGCATCTGAATGCAGCACAATAAATGTGATGTTGATCCAGGTTTTAAAGGGTTAATACAGGCTCATACATAAGTAGTCTCCTAGCCCAAACCGAGATAACCCTGATGACATAACAATGACATCATCATCATCAGTTATTTTCCTAGATTTGACCAGGGGGTATCTGCCAGTGTATCAAAAGTTTGGAAAAGAAAACACTGTGTCACATGGGACTTTTACAATAAAGTTTAGTGTAATGTCTAAAGAGAACACGAATCAATGTATGTCTCAAGAAAATAAATATTAAAAAGTAATCTAACAAAACAGTCCCAACTCCAAGTCCTCTTTTAATAACATTGTTTTTATGCAAACATTAATGTTAGCCCTGCTTTTTCGCTTTTATGATTACATTTTTTTCAGAAATGTGACATAGTCATGTTTATTCAATTACGTTTTGGATTTACATCATGTACTCGCCCTCCTCTTATTACATTCACACCCCTTCAAAGTGACAGGTAACACCTTGTCTGGCTTGTTCCCATCCATCAGTGCGTTTTTAACAGATATCTCTCTTAGCTGCCTGCTGTCTGCAGGTTCTCTGTGTGCTCTGCAGCAACCGTTTGTCAGCTGGTGATGTGAACTAAAGGCACTTTGCATTTATACTATTGTGGGCCAACTTGGGAGACATTTTGTAATTTTCATATTTTGTTTACCTGATTATAATTTGATACATTTCATTTCATTTGTTTCTTTTTTGGATCTAGCAAGGGACAACAATCTCAATTAGGAAAATTTCCAGCAATATCCCAACATGTTGAGACAGAGACAGAATATATTATAACATAAAAATATAAATGACATAAAGATAAATATCCAAATTCCCCAATCTGTGAACCCTTAACTTAAATTTACTGGCAGTCTAAGATAAACTTCTCACAACCTATGTTGCATATACAATTTCAGTTCCTTTGCACAACCACAACAAATAAGAGAAACCCAAATACGGAGCCTTGGGGCACCTAACATGTAAAATCATTTATTGTGATGTTATATTATTAAGACTACCCAGTCTCAAGAAAATTACTAGTGAAATGTAACCCTTAAACTCTAACCCAGGAAATAATATATAATATATAATTTCAAGTCTTGAAATGGATGGATTAACTGACATCACAGAATTCTTCCCAGGAATAAATGATAGAAAAAAACACAACACTTCACAGCAATATGTCCAACCCTTATACATCAAAAACTGTTTGATCACAGTGCGTGTCAGGAGCTTTCAACAAATCAGGAAAAATTCCACCAATAACTGTTCCTTGATCTGACAAAAACAGAAATACTAGAAACCATCTTGCGATGATGTCATGGTAAATTCTTCAGTGTGAAAATATTTGAACATCATCCTGTATAATATTAATTTTATGAATGTCCAATTCATTCATGGTCATGGTTTAGGTACTTGTGGATCCTGCATGTAGCCATAATAGGATGCTCCCAAATCCTACTCTTACACTTTCTTACATTACTATATATATATATATATATATATATATTTTTTTTTATTTTTCTTTTTATTCCTCTTAAACCTTTATTAAGACAGATATTTGTGTCACTGACATGTCAGTTACAGAAGCACTTTCCCACTCAAAATCATATCATGCTGCCATGACAGGTACCACCTGATGTTGCCTGGACATGAAAGGTGGCTTTTGGCGCTGAGATCCTGAGCTGTCTATGCAAAAGCAATGGTATTTGACAACTACAGAGAGAAAAATAGAATGTTTTTAAGGATTTACAGCACCACTACCATACAAGAAAAGAGCTGAAATGAAATTTGATGCCATGTAACGGTCAGTAGGGGAATTAAAATGGGGGGTCTTACCTCATTTTACTCATCAAATTACCTTTTTGGTAGTGTCCCCCCCTACACAGGTGTCCCCAGGATCACATGATCACACACACACACACACACACACACACACACACACACACACACACAGACACACTAAACAATACTGCAGCTGGAAATACATCAAGGCTCAGACAGATTAAATTGGTAATGTTAAGGTTGTTCCCAACCTCCAAACCTTGGATTCGTTATTAAAAGTGATAATGCTTGGTGTGAGCCAGGTCTTTAAGTGACCTTTGAAAATCAGAGGTGTAAAGGCTGCATGGTGACTCATATAGCATCTGAGAGACTTTCTCTGGCTGTCTAATTGTGATTACAACACCCAGGATCATCACATAGACAGACTTGAAGCCAGAAGGGGGCATGTTTACACAGCTGCCACTGCTGGTTTGACAGTCAAACATGGTGTGTGTAGCCCAGAACATACTAGTTTTCAAACACACTATGTCCTCGGGGCCAGGCAAATCCTTCGTTCCTGTAGCATGGACTGGACGTTGATCACTGAGCTATTTCAACTGGGCTGATTTGACTACTGAGAGCCAGTGAGCAGAGGGGTTGGTGTGGGGTCAGAGCCAAAGCAGCAGAGCTAATGTGGCTTGCTGTGGTAGAACAGAGGCCAAAGGGCCATGTTACATCTAACCCGAGTGTGTGTCTGTGCCTGCTCGTGTGTGTACTCTCGCAGGCACAAGCCACCACGGCGAGGGCTTGTTTGCAGACTGTGTATCCATACGGCGGGGAGAAAGAAACAGACAGTTGCCCGCCACCAACCGCCACATACCCCACATCCAAGCTGTCAGCCATCCCCAGCCAAGAGAGGAGGAAAATAGAGATGCAGGGGCAGCTTTATTTTGTGTGCACAAACTGTTAGAAAACACTCAGACACCAGACATTGTGTAGAGGAACTTGCAAGCATTTTTTAAGGAAACTCAAGATGACAAATGAGACAGAATAAATAAATCATAAAAATGAGCTAAGGTGAATCTTAAACTTGTGATGTATTTGCTTCTACTAATGTATATGTATACTACTGCAATCAGCACATGTTTGCTTGTGCACTTTGGGTGTACCTATGATTAAGAATGTATCCTCTGGGTGGAAGGTCGGGCCAAATCATACCTAATGGACACTAGATTATCTTCTGAGAAATATTTTGCCATAGAACGCTTGTCTGGTAAAACCATCCTGATGATGTGAGCTCCACATTCTGCTTCGCTCTCTGTATCAGTCTGAACTCGTTGCCGAGAGAGTTTTATCGTTTAGTTAAAATGTATTCCATGACAGGATTCCAGATTCTCACAAATTTATCAGATTTAATGGCTAAACAAATGTAAATCTCAAGTCTCTCAAGTTTCTCAAGTTCTTTGTAATATCATTTTAACAATAGTCTGCTACCCAATATTTTGAGAAGTTATTTAGGTTATATTTAATATTATATTACCTCGATAGAGAGAAAAACAAGAAAAACATTGTTTACATATCTAAGTGAAACTTGCAGACATGGAACAAAATAATGACTGGCAAGGATGAAAGCTAAAAGCTTTATTTTTCTCTAAAAAAAAGAGAAACAACATAATCAAACATGTGTCATTTTTTTTTTTCTAGCAACTCTGATTAAACAAAAAGCAATTAATACTTGAAATGTATTCATTTGGGACTTTCCCATTATAGCACATCATCAAGTCATACAACTGATAGCATATAGCAATTAAGACTGACTGTTGTAAACAGCAATGAAAAAAAAAAAAAAAAAAACACTAATCTAACAGTTTCAACATCCTTTTATATTCCTTTGCACTTTCTCTCAGTAATTACAATTGGAACAAATGAACACAGTTTGAGTTTGTCGCTGTGATCCTTGCATGCAGGTCTTTGGCAGTGTGAGCACTTACTTTTCAATCATCCACGAATCAGCAGATCTGACAACTCTTCCTTTTTACTTGACCCAAAGAGACATTCTCCTGGAGTTGGGTCATGGCTGGGTTCTGAAAATTTAATCCACACCCGATTGATGCCTCTTTGATGTTCTTGTGGAGCTGTGGTTTGTCTATCAGGCCCCTCCTCATGTACGGCATGACAAGCTCTTTGGGCAGTTCCTTGATCACCAGCCACTGTGCACGGGTCACAGCCTGCATGTAATCAGGTCGTAGTGTGGTGAGGGTGGTGAAGGCTTTCAGGGTGGCAACATCCAGCATGTTGTGCCAAGCACCATGGGCCATCCCTGTGCCTTTCCAACACGTTCCCATCCCAACTCGTCACATGGTGTCACTCTGTCAGTGACCTTCTATGTCTACTTATGACATTTTAGGTATCCTTCTGCATCATCTGTTTATGCTCAGGGATGCCCTTACCATGATGTCAACAAATGCACATAGTGGGATGACACAGCATGTTGTTATGATTACACAACATGAGGCAAGACAGCATTATTTGTGTAGCATATTTCATACAACAGGGCACAACAAGCTCACACCATTAGCAACCAACATGGACATGGAGGATTAGGTAACAAAGTCATGGCTGGTTAGGTTTAGGCACATGGTAAGGTGTAGGAAAAAAATAACACACATCCACATGGGAAGTGAATTCCGGACTTCAGAATGAAAGTCAGTTGTTGGGACTCCTCCACCTTCCCCTCTCACCCCACCCTATAAGTGCACTTGTGTTCCTATGTTCCATCGTCACCGGCAGCATTGTTACCTGACACTGGCCTTCCAAGTTTCATGCGCATGTGACTGGTTCCATGAGTCCATGTTCTCAGGTAATGCTTCCCTTGCACGGCTCATGTGAATGCACCTCCGCTGGTGTATAATAGCAAGGGCTGTCTGGCGACATTCTCAGGTGATGCAGTCCAGCGGCATTGCAGGAGAAGTAGAAGGTGGCTTTTGGCATCCTGCTCATACACTGAAAGCACTGACAGAGCGGACGTATTTGACGAGTTTGAAATGAGAACAGGTTGACCTTTCTTTTGCAGCCTTCTTTTCGTTGTGGATCAGTGGATTATTTCTGCGTTTATTACTCGGATTCTATAATTTATTATCAGTGGAGAGGAGAGGGTGGAGACATGTAAAATGAGTGAGAAAAAATGGATGGAGGCAAAACACACACACACACACACACACACACACACACACACACACACACACACACACACACAGAGTAGTAGACATCTCTGCCATTCACTGGCACTCAGCATCAGGCTGTTCCCATGTACTGACAAACGTCAGCCTCCTCGATGCACGCACAATGCTGGTTGTGGAGATAATAACCTCCCTCTATCGTTCTCTCCTGCCCAGGCATCAATGGAGGTGTGTGTTATTGTGTGGCTACCGTATGTTAGTACTCTGTGTGTTCATTCACTTGTGTGTGTCTGGTCACCTCAGGCCCACTCAGCCTCCAGACAGAGCAGCAGTGTCCCTTCAGCCGAAGCCCCAGGTCCAGATTGGTCTCTGTGGAAATGCAGAGCTTTTGGGTCCTGCTGCTCACCCATACCCTCACCCCCCCTCATCAAACACACCCAACCCGTTACTGAGTAGCATCAAGGCTCTCTCACTCCTTACTTCATACTACTAGCACAGGCAGATCCCTCTACTGACTCACATGTCACACTGAGCATAAACTTTGTTGGCCAGTCAGGACATGCCTACCCTAATCTGTCCAGACCCCAAATGGAGGCAGGTTGCTGTGTCCAGCATCCTATAGCCTCTTTAGCAAACAATGTAGAAATTACAGAGCCTCTAGGTAAAGGCCTCCGTCTGTGCTGACAGAACTAGGGCTACAACATCATAACCTTTGTTGTATTGCACACAGGCTTCGCCCTTTACTGGATTCCTTGGGTACAGTGAGTGGAACCTAATTAATAAACACCCTTTCATGACATAATATTGACCCAGCCACACTGATCATGAACGGATAAAGGTTAGTCGCTGTAGTCTCCCTACTTCCTTATAACCTAGGCTGCCACAGTGGAGAAGTAGGGGGCCCCAGCCAAACCAGGTAGTGAGAAACCTAACAGGGTGGAGCTTTGGCCTTACCTTGCATGGGTGAAAAGACCAGAATAAACACCCTGAATGCCAACCATTTCCCATGTTAACACGTAAACATGTTGCTGAGTCATGCCTGGAGAGGAGTCTGAGCTGCTCGCTGTCGCTAAAAAGAACAAGATGTCGAAAGCAGAAACTACGACTACTCTACTTCCCTATATATTGTGGGATCCAAACACATTGGGGCACATATTGTTTGACCAGCTATGTTCCTGGTTTGTCAGTGTGCTAATGAGTGTTTTGTGATTACAGTGGAGAGAGTATTACCCATAGAGTCCAGTAGAGAGCAGAGCCTTTGTGAAATAGAGCAAAACATTTAATAGGAACAAGCCAAGATTTACCTAAATTGGAGCATTTTTTTTAGCCTCCTGTATGACATCTATGTTGACATAGTGTGGACATTGGTTGGTAATGTTGGCAAGTTTCTCAAGACACCACTATTTTTGTGCTGCCTCAAAAAATACAGGCCACAGACACAGCAGTAATTATTTCAGGATTTCCCCCCCCCCCCCCTTCTTTGTGAGCTCGACTGTGTGTTCACTGTGATGGATTACGAAACAAGTCTGCTAATTGATTTTCAACCCTATAGTAATAAATGGAAACAAATGCCTGTCTGGAAAGAATAATTACAATCAAAAATGTGATAGACAATATTACAATCTGCTGAATGTCATGGTGTAAATGTATTTAACCTGCCACCTTTCCCACTGACCACTATAAAAAAGGATAACTGAATGCTTCAAGGTTGAATGATCTGGGATAAGTCAATAAACTTTTCAGATTTTTGGCCCAGATCGGAATTTATAGAGAACATAATGAAAAAAGTTGATTTATAATGAGCAATAATTACTCCCAACTACAAACACGATTATAAAAATGAATATTTATAAACAAGCGGCAACACATGCCATTTATAGGATCTCTCACCCTTTCCCTCTTCTAATTGCCTTTTAGTTCGTGCAATCTGTTCTTGTTCAGTAATGCCTTTTTCAAGCTAAATATGAATATGAATATTTACGCTACAGTAACTCACCAGCTTCCCGCCTGAGTCCCTGTGGTGCTCACACGCTACTGTTGGTCGCCTTCCATGTCGCTACGGCTGATTTTCTGGTTCACTGAGGGCGAGGCAAGGACGAGCGAACATACGGCAACTTTCAGTCTTAGAGTCTGGATGAACCTGGCTCCCTGCCATTCTGCAGATTTTCATGTTATTCCCTTCCCCATCCTCGTCCTCCAGATCTGCTTTGAATTCTTTCTCTGTCATCACCGCAACCTTTGATGCGCCACTGATGAGTAAATTCAGAGACGTTGGCTGAGAGCGACAAAACCTTGAGAAGACTCCAAAAGAAATGATAAAACATCGTTCACCTTCCAAAATATTCATGTTGCCTTTCTTCACAGTTTCTTACATGGAACAAGCTTGTCATCAATGCTTTGGCACTTCCAAGAGTCAAAAGGCAAAGTTTTAAGGCCCTTGAAGTGGAAAGTGTTTATGGTTATTACGTTGGTTTTCTTGAAAGAAAGAGTGCACTGCTAAGTTAAGGCTGCAAGGAAATGCAACCCTGTGAAAGCATCTTATTTATCTTAGTTTGGCAAAGATGCTTGACAATGCACCTTATGAGAATACGATCAATGAAAAGGTCTGAGACCAAAGCCCTGTCAGTTCCAATAAAGCCACTGTATATATATATAGTAGTATTGAGAAGGAGTACTGCAGAACTTTGAAACTCAGTCTTTGAAGCCATGAAAAGAGTTTGGCATAAACATTTTCATCACATAAACTTCCAACATGGTCTCATCCCAAGTCATCCAACATTGCCTCTTTGTCTGTCGACATTTATCTACATATTATGCTCTAGCTGTTCTCATGTGTCTGCTGCTGATGTTCTTGGATGTGGCAACCAACACCAAGATGTCAACAAATGCACATGGTTTTAAATAGACATCATGGGCTGGCACTACAAAACGACAATAACACATGGCGCAGAGTTGAAAGTTCTGGGTTTGTAAACTTGCGCCGCTCACCCACGTATCATATCGCCACTCCAGGTAACATCTGGCTACCAGGCAAGGTATCATAAAATCATGAAAGGTTCTGTCAGGCCACATGACAAACTGACGCGCCTGGTGGCGTATCATACTGCCACAAACGGTGGCTTTTAGCAGCAGTATATTACACAGAAATCACTGATCAAACAGCGGCATTTACAACACATTCTCATTACCAATTTTTTGACATAAGATCACAACAACCAAATCCACCTTTTGCATCCACATAAAACGCTGCTGGAAGGCCTCAGTTGAGAACACAGCCAAACAGAACCAGTTACAGTGTTACCATATGCCATATGACGGCTGGACAGCACATAAATACCATACTTAAAAGGATACGTAGCGTGAAAAGCGACACTATGTTACCACCTGGGAAGAGAATGTGTTGGAATTTGATGACTTTGGAATGAGAATGCGAACCTCACACCAGTAAAGCAGGAATAATTGCCATCCACACTTTCCAGGGAGAGGTCGGGATGTTTTGTTGACATCTGTGATAAAACATACCCATACATAAAGCTGTAAATCTTGAAACTGTGCTCCAGTAATATTTGATATAGCTTCATAACCGTCATGTTTAAATGTGAAAAAAAAGTTTTTGTTTTTTCAATCTAAAAACAATGCATTTTCAAAACCTGAAAATCACAGTTGTGTGACACTGCAGATGATGAGGCAAAGTGATGATGACCCATGAGTCTTTTTGTGTCTATCATATAGGAGGCTCTGAACAGGTGAACAGGGACATGGTTTAGACACTCATATGACAGCACTATATTTCCTGTTTGCATCACCCCGAGCATAATGAGAGATATAGTGCCAAATTAAGGAATGTCATAAAGAGCTTGGTTTAGTGCAGCCAGTATGTCCCACTGGTCAAACATAGTACTGCAATAAAAAACAATCTCAATATTATTTAATCATATATATATATATATATATATATATATATATATATATATATATATATATATATATTACACCCACTCATGAAGAAACTGCTCTGTAGCACTGCTAGAGCAAAACTTAACAAGTCACCTTTTAAATTGGGGAAGAGAAGGGCCATCAGCAAGAGGCCGTCAGTGAGGAATGTTACAATGGTCACATATTACACCTGTATGGATGTGATTGGATTTTAACTGATGGATGAGGTGACTTGTTAACTTTTGCTCATGCCACTGATGGTGAAGCGTGACTGATGTCTCTGGTGCCAATCAGTTAACAGTAGTACAATCAGAGCTCTGCCTCAATTAATGTTATACTTCATATTGGACCTCAAGATTGGCACCTACTGAGAAGGAGATAAAGCAATTCAGAAATATTGTGTTTCCTTTGTGCCCACCAGCTGATAAGAACAGTTGGTCATGCATTCCAGAAGCCACTCATGAGCTAGGAGCTGCACAAAGTCACTACAACACAGCTACTAAGTTTTACATTTTATTTATCTACTGTAGAGGTTTGTAACTGGGCATGTGACAGCACATGGGTTGTTGTAGAAAACATGCAAATATTAAGTCAGGTATCTCTACAGTGTCCTGCTCTTACCCCAAAAGCACTGCCAAAAGGGAGCTATTTCAGGGGTTCAGAGTGAGTAGATGGCCGTATGGTTGCTCCACCCAAACATGGGCAGCGACTCCAATCTGCAGCCACTTCTGCAGGACATGCCACCTCTCCTGCTCTTGCCAGAGTCCTCTGCTCTGTCGGATCAGATCATAAAAAAGGCATCCTGGTTGAATGCCATTGTCCAGAATTTTGTTTTGAGTTGTTTTGAAGAATATTACAGTTCCTGATATCCTGTAGAAAACTGATGTGGCACAGAGGTTTTCAAGTTTATTATCCAACACCTGTACAATGCTAATAGGATGCTAGTTCAACTGGTGCTCATTTTTCTCCTTCTTTTCCGAGATGTTTACTGATGTTTACATAAAACTCAACCTGGCTAGGTAGCAGCTTATGAATGAAATGCTGAGATATACCAGCCTGTTCTCACCCCAAACTCGTCAAATAGTGCTGCTCTGTCACTGCTTTCAGCATAAGAGCATGACGCCAAAAACCCCCTTCCACATCCAACCAGAACACGGCTGGGTGGCCTCAGATGACAACGCATTCAGACAGAACCGGTGGCACTGTTACTGTATACTAGTGGTCCATATGCAACACGCACCAGTGGTGTTACTTGAGAACGCGGCCAGACAGAACCGTTTGTATATGCATTAAATGCAGAAGGACAGCCTCAGGAGATAACGCTGATGGTCACCACATAACATAAAGAGTGTGAGTGTGCTGTGAAAATGTATAATAGGCTAAATTAACTGAAAACACCTGTGTGCTTATTCAGGCTTTTAAAATCATCCCGAGTGCACTGCAATCTGAGAAGTCTTGTGTACTTAGTGTCAACCTGAACAGAGTCAGTGGTACATACTGACTAGTGCCTGGCCAGTGTTTAGAGCAACAAATGTCAAAGCCTTCATGAAGTGGATGCTGGTCAAAGCACTCCTGTGTCACAGCAATCAGTGACAGAGATGTGGCGGGTCATAACTTTTAAGCTTTCTCCATGACATCTGAATTACATGCCAGGCACAGGGGTGGCAGTGATGATCTGACATCCCAGCAAGCTCCATGAATATGATTTACAGTATGGTAACAAATATCACAGTAAGAATGAAAAAAAAGCACACGCACACACACACACACACACACACACACACACACACACACACACACACGCACAGCAGTAAGAAGCTGAATCAGTGTATAGAGACATTTCATTTTCAGACTAATCCTGTTCAAATCTTTATCACGCTGTGAGGGAATGTTGGTTTGCTTGCACCATTCAAAAAGTGCAACAGCCTGCAGTCTTTCTACACCCTCTTTAACAGAAAGTGAAACATATTAACCTTATGTATTTAAAGGTGCAATGACATATGTTTTTATATATTGTAGTGTGTTGGGGATATGTGGGTGGTGTTTTCCTAGCATGATAGAGACATTGTGTTTTAAAGTGTGTTTGGACTAGTCATTCAGGGGTTGCCTATCATGCATTGCTTTGTGTTGGTGTTCTTTGCACATGTTTCTGTTTAATCATTGTTATTTTGTCATGGGACACTTTTTGCACCATAAGTCAAGTCGGTCTCACTGTAGGACACATCGCACCTGTGTATTAGTAATCCTTTTTGACATAATGTGTGTAACCTTGAAATCAAGAGTGCTTCCAATTCAGAGTCAATCTTTCTGCCTCTTCCATAGGATACCCAAGCTTGCTACAGTATTAACAATGCACCAAAATTATATCCAATGTGAAAAAGGTCACCTAAAATGACAAATCTACAGACAATTATTCCACTTGTTCCACTTGGCTGTCTTATTGGCTCTCAGCTAATTGTTTTGGCTTGACAGCCCAGAATGTGTGCTGACTCTCACCGCTGTTTTCAACCTGGTCTCCAGCAACAGATTGTTGTTTTCGGTGAGAAAACATCTAAAGAGCCTACTGCATGCCTGGCACCAAACACTAGTGTACCCCAGGCTCTGAAGTGACATTTAATATTATCTTCCTCCCTTTAAAACGATTCATTTAATTGGGAAGTAAACAAGTTATTTTATTTTTAAATGAGCAATCAATTCATTTAAGTTGATTTATATGCATTAAAAACTATTAAAAGTGTTGATCTAAAAGTAACATTTAAAATAGAAAAACATTCATTTAAGTTGAATATATGTATACATTTATCAAAGGATGTTAAAAGTGTTTACAGTGAAGAATGGGGTAAAAACACTTGTACACAACCAGCATTGTACTTTACAAGCTGCAGCAAAGGACTCAGTTAGACAGGTTTCCCAACTAGCCAAGCAGTGAACCCCGTGAGCCCCAGGTGACTAGCCCCTAAGTTTGTTTCTGTCACTACTTTTTACAGAAAAGTCCCGCGCTGTATGCCTCGTGCTCATCGATACAGAGATCAAATCTATTGACATCTGCAGGAGCAGTGCAAGAGACTGGATGATTATTGCCGATCTGGTGGGGTGAAATGCTGTATAGCTCATTGATACATTGACTCAAGGGTGAGTGAAAAAATTGTTAACCTGTTAAGTTGATTGTAAGGCAGCTGATATTCATGTTAATGTGCTGATATTTATGTTAATTGGCACAGATAGCCATGAAAAGGCGTTAATGGTGCTAGTTACCTGAGACTGTGTTTTGTGATGCTTATAGTTATTAGCTTGGCCTAGCCACTTAGCTAGCACGATTACTTTGTGTTATATGTAAACTATTGAGACACTGATTATTTCAGTTGCTGTTTACAAGGGATGATATTACTACAGATGTTGGAAACAAAGTATTAGTGAGATTATTTAATTTGTAATATTTCATGTTGTGGTGACTAAAGAGGTTAATATTGAGTGCAATCTCTCATTGTTATTGTTGTCTGTGTCATTATTGATGTTCAAAAATACTGGCTCTTAAAAACGTATGGTCTTCTGACACTGGTCTAGGTATTGCTATTGATTACCTACCTGTGCTCTGTCATTATAATTAATAACAAAGGGTCACACTCGTCAAAAATTAGAGACCAGCTGGTGAATTAACACGTTCCAATCTCTTTGTCAGTGGACTTCCGCGTCGGATGTCAACAACAGCACACAGTTAGGAAAAGTTTATGTAGATCACAATCATCATTTTGAAAGATCGTGATATGCTTGTTTTAACTTTTTTAGTTTTTATGGTTCACTTAGGACATATATTAACATACTTTACAGTCCACCCTCATAGTTCCCTCATTTTGTGTCGGAATCGCATATTTTGATCTTGTACTTTTTCCCCCCCCTATGCTCTCTGTGTGTAATTATGTTGCTGCCTGCCTTGATCAGGACAAAAAAGAGATTTTTACTCTTAGTAGGTTTTTCGGTTAAACAAAGTTGAAGTATGATTTAAATAAATGTTAATAAATGTTGTCTTACCCAGTTGGATGGGGGAGTGGGGCAAGAAATGCGGAGATGAACAACAACATTTCTTGTGCTATATTTTTAGTCGGAAAAGCAGCAGTGTCTCAGTAAAAAAATAATAAAATAAAACAGGATGCTCATGTGGCACCTTACCAGCTGAAACAAAACAAAGAAGGGTCACTATTATAGAGTTTTAAAAGCTGTGCCTCTACCCACACCTGTAGGCTTTTAAAATATTGAGTTGAAATAATTAATTATGTAGTTGATTTGCAGAGAAAATATTTGGCAACTACTTCAGCCTGTTTTTGTCAAATAGCTCCACTCTATCAGTGCTTTAGGTGTATGAGCATGACGCCAAAAGCCACCTTCTGATCCAACGAGAATGTGGAGGGACGGTGTCAGATGAGAACATGCTTGGACACAAGTGGTGGCATTATTGTTATATGCTGGCAGATGGCCGGATGACACCGGGCACATCCACATGCAACATGCTCGGGCAGTGTCACTGCAGGCCGACAGAACCGGTCAGTGCGCATAAACAAACAACAAGGACATTGTCAGGAAATAATGCTCCCGCTGACCACTTAATATAGGGAGTGAGAGGGCGCTGATAGGGCAGATTAGTGTGAAGGGAGTTTGGAGTTTGCTTCTCTTGCGGATTCGTTGTTTTTTTGTTGTTTTTCCTACACCTTGCGCTTCTTTTGACTAAATCTAACTGTCCATTACTTTGTTGCTGAATCTTAACCATTGTGACAGTCCGCGTTGGTGATAATCTTGATCAATAAGCGTGCTGGTTCAATTTTGGATTCTCATTATTCCATCTTTTGGAAAGATATCCAGGAATGATATGTGTAGAATTTGAAAATAATTCACCTTCAACAAATCATAACTGGGTATCACACTGACCCGTGCTACAAAGTTCTGGGGTCAAGCTAATAACTAAAAATAATCTTGAAGAGCCCAACTTTGTGCCAACAAACAGAACAAATAACAGAATAAATGGATATAGAAAGAGAATGAGAAAAAAAAAACAAACTTTCAGGACAAGAATTGGAAGGCATAGTGCATTGCCCACAAAGCTGTAGTGTGTCTATTTATAAGCACACACACATACAAATGGATGCCTGCTGACACAGTCTAAGAATTCAGGTCATTTCTGTTGCATATGAACAAATCAACAGAAACTGACGCCGCTTCAATCCAAGTTGACACAACATAGAAGAGAGCAAATCAGAGCGGTGGAACAGTGGTATATAGACGTCAGGGCGAATCTTACTTTATTTATGGTCATCCCACCCTTCAGCATTAGCATGCCTACATCTATCTCCCAATTTAACTTGTCTGTGGTGTTTTGCACTGAGAAGAAATACTGCTTGAAGTGAATTGCATTAGTATGACAGCAGAGAGGGAGATGTGTATGTGTGTGCGGGGGCAGGGACGGCTCTCCTTTAACCACGTTGCTTTTGTTAAACTCTCTTCATGCTCCATGTGGCGCCGGGCACTGAGGTAATTTCACACCTGACCAGCCATTCGCCGGCTCCGCCAACCGACGCTGGGCACCTTGGTGGGGTTGCCATAGAGACAAGGTGGAAGCTACTGCCAGTGTCAGCCCGTTAAGTGACTGTTTAACATGGAACAGAGTGCGCTGTGTCTCATCTGTTGATGATTTGACTCCCTGGGCTGTTGGAAAATATGCCATTATCACAGGTGTCTGTACAGGCGGCGTGGAGCTGCAGTATTTTATTATCTGCAGGCTGAATCACAGCGGGGTCACATGTTAAAGGATATACTGTATGTATGCACTGAGGACGTGATAGAGTGTGAATGGAACAGAGAAGAGACATGCCCACACACTAATCTGCCTTATATCTAATGCAGTAAAAGTGCTATGCACTTACACATAGCAAGTACTGAGTTATGTAACTATGAGTACTTCTACTTCACAATTTAAAGTCTTTCACGCTACCTGGTTTTGTGGAATTTTTGTACAAAGACATGTTAAAATGTAATGTGCAGATCCAATTCCTCGACACTTTCATGCTTCTTATTTGAACACCTTAAAGGGGTAGTTCGGGTTTTCAAAGAGTGGCTGTTTAATATGCTTATTTATACTTCATGTATTCCATACAGTAGATAGCAGTCTGAGTGCTCCTTGTTGCTGAAACAGATGAGACTACTACCCCAGAAGCTCAGTGGTACATTGCTGTGGACAGATGTTGACAGCAAAATGTATTTAGGCCACTAAAAAAAAGGCCTACCTAAAAAATCAATATCAGTCTAAGGTCACATTTAGATGAGAAGAGTGAAAAATGGAAAAGTTTTTCCTTTGTATTTATGTATTTATTTATTTATTTGTTTTTTTTTAAATCTGCGTTCATATAATAACATTGTGATCCCAGTGTACATGGATCTGCAAAAACAACCGAAAAAATGTAGTATGGACGTCAGGCCAGACACATTATAGAAGAACACCATGCGCAAAGTTTGGCTGTGATGTCACAGTTTTTAAGAGGATCCGCACAATGCTAGTCTACATGGCGATAAAACAGGTAGCATTTTCAAAAGATTACACTCTGGAACCTAGTTTCAAAAGTTTGCATTTTCAGGTCCTCAAAATGCTGTTTTTATGTGAATGGAAGGCCAAATGCCAGCAAAAGTTTAACATTTGCAAGAATCGTTCCAGTGTTAATGGCCCTAAAGTGGACGCTGTCACATTTCTGCATTCCTGGTCACCTGCTCTTAACTGCATGCTCAGTCACCCAGCTCTCAGTTAGTAATTTCCATTTACCCTGGTTTTCTTGGTCTTCAGCACTAGCCACACCCACCTCATTAAGGCAGTTCAGCTCACCTGTTACTCATTACTCTCAGCCAGCATACATACATCAGCCTCACAGTCACTTGTTTCCATATTTTCATTCATCATACTGGACTGATTCCTTGTTGTTTACCCTGCCTGCATCTGACCTGCCTGCTTTGTCTGATTCCCATTAAATGTGCCAATCTTCTGTCTTTGACCTCTAGACCTGCTTCTGCATCCTTGGTTTATGTTTGTCCTTGGGTGCATAGAATTTCCACCAGATGAAGACACTACAGTGTGGGTTCAGGTCTGCTTACCTGTGGTTTTTCAGCAGTCCAGAGACTTTCATCGTGTGGCCACACTCCCCTTTGTGGACGCACTATGTTCAATCCCCTTCTCTAAACATCCAAATGTAGCAGTTGCTATTCAGTCCAGTTTTTCTCACTGTTATGACTTTTGCTTCCTCAGGTGATCCATTCAGCCTTATCCACACTTTTGTAGTTGCTTTCACACATTGCTAGATTTTTGTTTTGCTCTGTAAGAATGTGTGCCTTTTCTTGTTTTATGTTAGTAGAATGCAATCCCCTGCAGTTTTACAGACCTGCCTCAGTATTTCAGTTTTGAATCTTATGTTAACAGTGAGGCTTGCGATTGCTGGCCTTGATTTGCTGTTCTATATATTGAGTGTAAAGAAAGGTATCGGTATATTCACATGACTGCTTTCAAGATTTTTTTCTTAAGAGAGTAATTCACTCGATGGAACGTTCTTAGGCTTTTACTTCGGCAGCCCTGGCATAGATTCAATAGCCTTTGTTCATTTTCTGACCATCTGCACACCTGACAGAAAGTATACTCAAAAACCTTCATCCTTTTTATAGACAAGTTCAAGGAAAAAAAAAATACAGATATAAAAAAGACAGAATCAAACCTACCCAATGCAGCTCCCCTAATCGGCACTGGCCTGCTTTGTACTATGCTGTCCTATTGCTACATATCACCAGTTGCTCGACCTTCTGTCTGCCTCAGTTTCTCTATCAACTCTGCACTGTACATTTCTGAAAACCATGGATATGTTCTACAGTATTTGTAGGCTTCAAAAATATCATATCAACATCTCTAAAGTGTTGTATCAGTGGCGGCATTATCCACAGGTGATAAAAGTGGCTGCCAAGGGTGCGATCCCGAGGGGGCAGCTAAAACTATGCCCAGACATAAAAAGTTCAAGTGAGTCATCACACTGAACAATGTGCAATGTGTTATTTGATGGATAAAAGGTTAAAGGTTACAGTGAAGTCAAGTGGACATCTGAGGAGTGTATTTGAAGAGAAAGAAAAGAAACAACAAATTTGTGTCAAAATTAGTGGTAGAAGAGCTTGGTTAGGTTACCTATTAGCTGTAAACAGTTAGTGGTTGCAACTAATAGCTAATGGAGATTGCATTGACTTACAGTACATTGTGATGCATTCAAATGTAATCTTGTAAAATGTAGCTTTTGATGAGAAACTTAAATAGGTACAGCAGTTTGAATGATACATACATTGCTTTTACAGCAATATAAAAGTGATATAAGAGGAAACTTAAAAAAATAAGTTTAAAGGCATTTGAAGCAGTTTCTCTTACAAAAGAAAAGCTTTTGAATGAAAAAAAAACTATACTAAAGGTTGTTTCATAAATGGGAGTCGCTAATTTGTGCTCATTCAGTGGTAGTGTTATGAAGGACATTAAATAATTAGATTATTTTTATACAGTAGATTTCTTTGTTTATCTGGCAATAAAGAAAAATACAAAACATTGGTATTGGTATCAGCTATAAAATATTGTGGAGGGGGCATTGGCAGTAAATCTGGAGGTGAAGGGGATGGTGGATAGCGTGACACCTAGGTGACACCCCTGCCAAGCTGCCGACCACTGTTTGCCACCAATTTAAACAAAACAAAAAACACAGTTGCTTTTGGCAAATCATCACTGTGCTTTTTAGCAACCAAATATTGATATTTTTTTAGTGATCCACTCTTGCATTTAATTTCTGAATTTTGCATAAACAAGACGTTAACTGCAGTTTTGTTAAAACATAAAGAAATGTAAAGTTTCAACAAATCTGCCACATAATAATCTACAAATTTAAAGTATCTCTGATACTAACATTATTTTATAGAAAACTAAACTCTCTCCTACCACCAGCAGGTGCCAGCCGAAGCATATTTTGCTATAATTAACACAGAGAGGACTGTTCCTCGTATTCCTCTTATGGACCTGTAGGATTCCTTTAATTTAGTGTTTTGAAGTTGGTAGCATGAGATTGTACCTCGATTTAATCTGGGGAAATCTATATCACCTCTTAATGTTTAATGGCAGCCAGGTGCTCTCTCATTGGACACTACCGTTCAGTGGTTAAGCCGTTCTTGGTCTTTGCCATTTGTAAACCATGTAAACAGTCCATAGAAGGCACTTAAGGAGTGCACACAGCATCTTACAGAGGTGGTTAGAAAGATGCAGTTTTTAGTTGGCTGCATTTTACTACCGAGCAGCCTGAACACATGGGATGCTGGTTTCTTTTCATCTTCTCGTCTTTATGAAGCATTTTGCCACGATGACCTCCTCCGACGGGAACTGGAGTTTGTATTGTGTAGAGAGTCTTCACTCAGAAATGTTTTTTGACAGGCTTGAACCCGATTCATCAACTTTGCTTCTTTGCTTGAAAGACGTTTTCAAGCTCCTGCATTATTTGGTCAAGGCAACGATAGTACGGTTTGTGCATAAATCGGTCTGATGTGCTCATGTCTGAGGCTGTGCCACATGCTGATTCCAGAACACAGTCATCCATCTGTTTCTGCTTTTATCTTTGATCAACAGAGCATTCTGGTATATGTCATCCTGTGCAACCTTGCAGGGCTAGCACCTTCGTGGAACTCTTCCAGACGTTCATTCTGCGTACTGCATGTTGTACTTTACATTGCTTGGACCAGGTCAACAGATTCCTTTAGAGACACAGTTTTTCAATGACTGAAAGACATCACAAACTTGAGGACTGCTGTAAATCTACCAAGTTGTGATCTGAGTTCAAGGACCATTGATGTTGCAGTTGTCTTCAGACATTGCAAACTAACAGAAAAGTTGTCAAGCACAGCAAGGCCTGAACTCACCTGACATAACCAACGTGTTACTGGCACTTGCACAAGCTCACTCAGTTTCGATCCAAGTTGAGGCTGAAGATCAGGAAACTTTTTGTGGATGTCAACATGCATTGACTAATGAATAAAAGCTTTGGGAACAGCCATGCATGTGGCAAAGGACAAACTCATAGCAGTGCAAACATAATGCTTGAGGACAAGTTTCTCGAGAGCAGGCTTGTACGCCTCCCACTGCTCCACTTACAGCTGATCCACCATCATAACCTTGTGCCACACAAATCAGAATTTTAGATTTTCCTCTATGACACTTGTTCTCAACTTTTTCCATGTCAGTGACTCTTAAATAAATACATATATGGTCAAGGACCCCCAATTGATAAAAATAATGCTTTAGGGACCTCTATCTGCAAAGATTTTAGTTGTTAGATGTGATATAGATCTAGTACAAAAAGTTGTTCCCAGTGACAAAATTCTAAGAAAACTATATTACTACACTTTGACCCTTAAAGTTAAGACTTGGTCCTGGTAACGATACAACTTTTTTCACAAAGCATCCTTAGTCCTGCGGAAAGCTCTTAAGGTAAAACATACAAACAAAAAAAATGTTAGGGGTAGGGAGGAGAACCTTAGGTGTTAATCAGAGAAGACAATGGCAGAAATATGAAGAGGAAGGAGAATCACACGGTCCCAGAATTACATCGTTGAAAACTACACTAGGAGATAAATGTAGAGGAAGTAACACTGATGACTCCAACTCACCTTGGGCTGACATCTAGAGTGCATTAAACAGTGACAATTTACTTTTCCCACATTTTTCAGGGGACCCTAGAACTCCCTCAAGGACCCCTGCTTAAGAACTACAGCTCTATGACATCAGTACCCAACTTTGCATATGCAGTTTGCAAAATCCAAGGAAACATTGCTTGAACATGCCCTTAGGTGGATTATGTTGTGCGCACAGAACAAGTTGTTCAGTATATCTCTTGCTTCATCTGCCATCAGAGAGTATATTTTAACGCCTTAATTTTATTTTTTAAAAAAATTATGTGACTCTCTCTGAACAGCATGATATTGTTTTATGCTGTGAAGAATGAGACAGGTAGGTTGAAGGGATGGAGTGCAGTAGAGAAAAGGATCAGACTGAGAAGTTTCATGCACTCCAGGAAGCTGCCTTGATTCAGACCTGACACTTGTTCATCATGCCCATGAAATCCAATGCCTGGCTTCCTTTGGAAGGAATGAAGTGCTTCCATGCAGCACAGGTACTCCCTTCTGTTATTTCCTCACACTTGCAGCTCAGATTTGCTCCACAGTATCTCCCTGTGTTTAAGTAGATTTATAACTTCTCCAACGCATCATTCTGGCCTTACCATCCTACACTTTCCATGCTCTTTGAATGTCTCAGTCAGTCAGTCAGTCATTTTCTGTAACCGCTTGTCCTCATAAGGGTCGCTGGGGGGCTGGAGCCAATCCCAGCTGTCATCGGGCGGAAGGCGGGGTACACCCTGGACAGGTCGCCAGACTATCTCAGGGCCAACACAGATAGACAGACAACAATACACGCTCACAGTCACACCTGAGGGCAATTTAGAGTCACCAATCAACCTGAGCTGCATATCTTTGGACTGTGGGAGGAAACCAGAGACCCCGGAGAGAACCCACGCAGACATGGGGAGAACATGCAAACTCGCTGCTGGAGCTAGTTAATGCATCCGTGTTACTGGATTGTTTTTGTGCTGTTTTTTTTTTCTTCAGAAATGTTTTCAAAAATTCCAGTGAGATGTTACATTGTAGAGATATGAAACTTTCACCAATGATTGGAAGTTGTGTGCAAATGCTGCTCAATAAATATGATGCCGAGCACACCGCAAGTCAGATTGAGTTGAAACTTGACACGGAACTGCAGCTCAGTGGACTCGACAAAAAGTCTAATGACCCTAAAGGTTGAACCAGAGTTTTTAATTTTTGAAAAGGACATTTTTGACTTGGCAGGTGCCGTCCAGCCGACCGGCTACAAATAAAAACATAGCTAAAGGTTCTGTCTGGTTGCATTCTCAGGTGGCTTTTGTTGTCAGGATCTAATGCTGAAAGCACTGTTTAAGCGGCAGTGTTTGACAGCTGTGGAATAAGAATGGGCTGGTTGTAGAGTGCATTTATTTAGCTGTACTAGAGAGAGAGAGAGAGAGAGAGAGATTGGGATTTTTTTTCTTTTTTTAAACAATTGATACCTTTGATTAATACAGTTATCTCTTGATGCTTTATTGACCCTAAAGAATTTTAAATCATTTAAATTTTAAATTCTAAATATAATTTTAAAATTTAAATTTTATTAAACATCTTACATTTCTGATAGAGCAGATGTCTAATGAAGAACAGAGAACAATTTGTTTATGTTCAAATATTTATTAATGTTATTGTATTTGTGTTTGACAACTTTGTTCTTGAAACTTAAATGCCACTTTCACATTGAAACACTGGCTTTACGCATTAGCTTATCTGTCACACATGCATGCAGTGTATGTTGTTGATGCAAATCTGATACATCCATCACTGGAGGAGCTGAACGGTGGCTGATATCCACTGTGAAACCAGGGGCAAGGCTGCCACACATTGATTTGTGTCATTGCTTCCCTCTGACCACTATGTAAAAAGACAAATAGGTTTTCACTTCAGATGGCAAAAGAAAAAGTTGGCACTGTATGTTCCTGTACACTATAAATATGTAACATTTGGATGTTACATACGTGTCATATCGGCGCTTGTAAAGTGACATACTACATGTGATGACTTTTCTAAGTGCTGTATCATAGGCTACTGGACATGCTTGAGTTTCTTAAAGACCTTCCACCTCTCCAGGAGGCTTCTTCAGGGCTGGGTATTAGGTAGAACTGAAGAAGCCACATGGTGAAGTAAAATGGCTTTAACCCTTAGAAACCTGAGAAAACTGGCTTGACTTCTTGGGAAACATGGGAAAGGGGCAATGAGCAACAGGAGAAGAAATTACTCAGAAAACTGGCGAGAAATTAGTAAAAAAAAATGCAAGAAAATTTCCTGAATATTTGTAACAAAAACAAGTCAAAAAACAGAAACAAAAAACAAACACAAAAAACCCAAAACAACAACAACAACAACAAAAAAATGCTTTTAAAATGCTTTAAATTATGATAATAATGTCACATAATTTTAAATATGTAATTTGGATCAGTATAAATTTAAGTTTCCCTTACTAAAAATAATTTTCTGGATCTACTTTTCTTTTTTTTTTTATTTTGTGGAACCTCTCTGAGCAAAATGTTTATTGTCTTATCCCATGTTTTTGAAAGAAATTAAACAAATTTACTCTGAGTTCATAGATTTAAATATTGTGAAAGGAAACTGGATGTCGCTCAAGGTTTCAAAGGGTTGAGAAACCCTCAAATTGCACAAATTGAAATTGCAGATATAAAATAAGTCTAATTGAAATACATCAATTTAAAAAAAAAAACTCCCCTTCATCACAGCACAAGTTTTTACTCGTGCATGAGGTGGTATTTCAGGTGCCATATTTCACAAATTTGGCTCCCTCAACCATGATGCAGCAGGTGCTACAAGAGGCATTATTGCACAACTCTTCAAAAAGTGAGCAGATCATCTGGAAGTTTTGAATCAATTCCTCTGTGAAATTGTGGACTATCACCTCCCAGAAATCCCTCATACGCGGCCACTCACATGTATAATTGCTCACGTAACACGCCTATGTGGCCTTGGATTGGAAATGATGACGGCTAGTGTGGTGGCTACAATAGAAATAAAGCTGCTAATGTTTTGAACATCCATCACCATGCTTCTTGGAATGTTATCACCAGAGGAGAAGTCGCATGAAGTCACTCAGTGGAAATGCAGTCATCTCGCAATTGTGTTTTGACATCATTTCGAAAATAAGTTTTGCACAAATCTGTTATGGAAACCTGCTTTGTTTTGAGAATTTGATTTTACTCTTAATGATATTTAAACATTCAACAAAAAAACAGACTCTTAAAAATGCATTCACAAGATTTTTTACCTTTAAAAGTTTCACAGAATATACTGAACCACCTTGAAAAAACAGAGGAGAGACATTCAGGATGCATTAACTCACAAGCGTTTATTTTAAATAGGATAAAAGGAGCTAGTTATTACAAGTTATTAAGAATGAAGTGTATTCAGATGGAGATAAAGGACAGGACACTGCAGCAGGTTACAGTACATCTAATAATAGAAGACTTGAATGGCACTCAGATTGCTTAGCGAAGGTTCCTCTTTTAAACCAGCTGCTCTACCAATGAACAGCAGCATTCTGTGCATTTCATTATGCTCATGTCAGGAAACAGTGCTCCTCCTGCCAGACAGGCTTGAAATGTCATTAAAGCGTTGAAGCTCCAGGACAGCTTCATTGCCTCATCAAAGTAGGAGCCGCATGGAACTGGATTAGAGCCAATCCTGATTTTAGAGATACTAATATTGTATCTCAAAGGACATGGGCTTACTTTTTGAGTTGTTATTATTATTATAACACAATTTTAAATTTGAACTGAGAACTTCCCTGATGCTGTGTTCGTAAAGTTTTCAGAAACAGGTTGTTGACAAAAATTAGATTAACCCTTTGAAACCTGAGCAAATTTGCTTAATTTCTTTCAAAAACATGGGGAAAAGGCCATTAACAACTAACAAGGACATAAAATTAGCAATTAGTAAAAACTATAAGAAAAAAATATCAGGGGAAAAAAGAGGAGTTATAAAAACAAACAAACAAGAAACTTACTTCAACAAAGTGCTTTAAAAATTATAATTTTGCAGCATAATTTTAAACATAAATACAATAATTCTATAGGTTTTTTTAACTATTTTTTTATTTTCTTTCTCCTGAGACAATTTTTCCATTAATTCTCTTTAAGATAATTTTCTAAATTTCCTAAATTACTGGTTTCTTGCAATATGTGGAATATTTATGGCCAAGTTTCTCATTGCCTTTTTTTCCGTTTATTTTTTTTAATAAATTTGCTGAGGGCTCAAAGGTTTAAATACCTGTTAGGAGCACCTGAATGCGGCACTAGAAAAGTGATGTTGCTCCAGGTTTCAGAAGGTTAAAATATTTCATTTCACTGTTTGGTCCGGTGCATATCAGCAGCTTCTCAGCTGCGCCACATCTTGAAAAAAGGCTCACATTTATTTTGGCATGATGTATGCGGTTGTCAGCAGAAAGAGACAGTGAAAATGGTGTTTCTATAATTTTATCTACTCTATACCACCTGTCACTACTGTTTTAATGTCTTTATCTGTCACAGAGATTAGGAAATACAAACATTGCTGTTTTACTCAAACTTCCATGCCTCTATTTCAAAATAAAAGTCCTCTGACAGTGTCTTTGTTGAGATAATCCCATCAGTTGTTGACACAAGGCATTTTTTGTGAAATATTTGCAGGACTGTGTTGTTGACAATGCAGAACTCACAGCAGCAGGCAGCCCTGTAGAAGTGTCACAGCAACAATGCTGTCAGTGTGGATATTGCTAGCATGCAATACGCTGCAGTTTAGTGAGGTTGCTGTCACGCACTGCTCATGCGTGCAGTATGTTCCATGCGTAATGCCATCAGGGACTGCTGTTGCCATGAGGGAGGGTACTTGATCTGCGACAATGTTTGAGTGGTGAATACTGCATTGTAACAAGATAATCAACTTACTTAATTACATTTAATTTCATCATATAATCACTGGCCAATTAGATCTTAGATCCCGCCCACTGATACTCCTCATAAACATTGTTCTGCTGAAGCGTGCTTCTATCAGCAGCAGGACAGGGTGGAAAATTAACTTTAAATGTCCAGGTTTTATCCTTTTTTTTTTTTTTTTTTCCCCACAATATTTTTATTTAAGATTTCCCAAGTTTTAAAACATTGCTTTTGCAATCATATTAAACATAACAACATATAGTTGTGTCATATAACAAAACAAAAGTAAGAGAAATATAGAAAGAGAAAGAAAAAATAAATACTCCTTATATGTAAAAATAGTAATATATACCAAATAGAGTACAATAATAACAATTAATGCAAAATGAGACATACCTATACAAAGGAATATAAAATAATATAAATAAATAATTTGTACAGGACTGTTTCTCATCTTTATTTATTGAATGTATTTAATTTTTATCTATCTATTTATTTATTTATTTATTTATTTATTGGAGATTTTAAAGAATTTAAGATTTAAAAAAGACATAATTCTTTGTCTTTATCAATCCAAAGCGTGTGTTTTCTGAACTAAACATTCTTGGCCGTATAAACATAAAGGCTTGGTACATTCTCAGAAACAAAACCAGGGAGTGTTTTCTATAACATATGTAGGAATGTATTATATTTATTATATCTGTATGTTATGCTAATAAACAGGCATTAAAAAAAATCTATAAGAATACAATAATGAACCTGAGTCACAGCAGCATAGTGATGCATAGGCTCTGTGGCATGTGAGCTGAGCTGATATTTTCCACGCTAATCATATTCATTTGTTCCGCCTGATGGGCATACAATAATATAATCAACCATAATGTATAAAGCTCACAGGTCATGGGTATAGAGGATGGAGGCAGCTCTGCATGACCACATACAGTAAAGTGTTAATATGCTGCGAGACCTTGTACATAATGAGCGCAGGCACTCTGTCAGCCTCCATTTGCAGGAATACAAACATTCTGCCACCACTGAACATTATGATAATACAGAGTGACAAACAGTGTGAACTGAGTGAACTTCCTCCTCAAAGGGTTAACTGCGTGGAGGTTCTCCTTCAATTTCCACTTGACCTCATGAGCAGCATCCTTGTTTTTATTTGCTCAGTCGTTGCCTACGTATACAGACACATGCACTCATATACAGACACACTGAGGAGAGACAGGGAGGTTGCTGATTTTCAGGAAATTTTCTCATACCTTTTACTAATTTCTTACTCTATACATCAAGACAATTTGACAAGGTTTCAAAGGGTTAATCTGTACTGAAGTAATATGGCAGCGTATAACCCCAAGGCTTTGTGTATTAAGTCTAAATATTAAAGATGATTTAATGTCTTGTGAATAAAATTGTATTCTCAAGGAGAAGAAACATTTGGTTAAAAGAAAAATAAACAAATGAATAAAAAATATATATATAGAGAGAGAGAGAGAGTGTGCTCACAGGGATGTCAAGTCCAGCAGGGCTGCAGTACACCGTTTCCCAGGTCTCCATGCTCCACAGATTATGGTAACACCTCCAGCGACACTGATCATGGGTGATTCCATCATCAGAGATGTGAAGTCAAAGCTAGCTGTATCCATCTGCTACCCGGGTGCTAAAGTTACCGACATAGCTCGTGCTATCCCCAGACTTCTCAAAGATCACCCATCAGTAAAGACGGTCTTTGTCCACCTTGGCACCAATGAAACTAGTCAGCAACAATCTGAACTGGTGAAACGCGATTTTACTGGACTTTTTGACAGGGTTGGGTCCGGGTTCTACGCGTTTCAGTGGGCTCCTTGGTTTAAATCAGTGGTTTCAGGGTCAATGTAGATCTGAGAACTTCGGTTTTATTGACAACTTCAATCTGTTCTGGCAGCGCTCTGCATTCTTCAGATGTGATGGTCTTTAAGCGAGTCGGCTCGGTGCTCACATGTTGTCGGCAAACATAATCTACTGTGCCGTGTGCTGCCCACCTGCATAACTGTTTACTATCACAGACACGTGTCCCAACCCCTGATACTCACTTCTCATTGGCCACCAGCTCTCGCTCTGCACAGCCATCCAGAAATATTTCCTCTCGTGCTACCACCCTCTGCTGGTCACCCACCACATTACATTCACCACACATGCCTTATGATAAGTCTGCAAATCCTCAGCTCCCCATCCCGGTCATTATAAGAGCTCATTGTAACAGCTCATTTAACACTGCTACACGCTGTGCTAGAAAAGCCTACTTCTCCAAGTTGATAACAGAGAGTGGTAGCAACTCAAAAATACTATTCACTACTGTAAACTGGCTTCTGAATCTCAGGCATCTCCTGCAAAATGTGAGGAATTTGTCATTTTTTTAGTGATTGTGTGTCTTCTATTAGAGCAGACATTCTCAAAAATCCTCATTGCTATGACTGCCATCTGATAGAAAAAAGACGGTCATGTCAAAATTCAAATTAGTCTCAGAGTCTGAACTCTGCAAAATTGTGTCAGAGAGTAAATCTTCTACTTGCTGTCTTGACCCTATCCCCAGCACACTCCTTAAAAAAGTGTTTCAATTATGTCCTTAAGCCTGTCAAGGATATTATTGATACATCCTTGGAAACTGGAGTTTTCCCAGATGCCTTTAAAACGGCAGCAGTAAAACCCATACTGAAAAAAAAAACAAACAAACCTTGAAAGCAAAGTTTTAAGTAATTATAGACCAATATTACATCTTTCTTTTTTAAGCAAAGTAATTGAAAAGGTTGGTTTCATTCAAATTAATAATTTTCTAGTTGAAAATGACATTTTTGAAATGTATCAATCTGGTTTCCAGGCTAACCATAGTACAGAGAGAGCCCTTATTGAAGTTGTTAATGACCTCAGGCTTAGTACTGATGCCAATAAGGTCTCTGTCCTTATCCTTTTGGCCATAAGTGCTGCTTTTGATATCATTGACCATGGTATTCATCAACCGCCCAAATAACTGGAACTGTTTTGAACTGATTCAAATTGTACATTGTAGGGAGGAATTTATTTGGAACTATTGGAGATTACACATCAGATAAATATAATTTCCCTTTGGGTGTCACTCAGGGAAGTTGTCTTGGTCCACTTCCTTTCTCCTCGTATAGGCTGCCCCTGAAAAAAATTATCAGGGAACATAATATTAATTCTCATCACTATGCAGAAGATATGCAGCTTTACATTTCCTTGAGGATGATCACGCCCTTTGCTCCCTAACCACTGGAATAGCTGCTGTAAAAATGTGAGAGTAATAACTTTTTCAAGATGAATGATAACAAAACTGAAATACTCTTAGTTGGCCCTAAAGCTAAAAGAGATCTACTGTATAGCAAACTTGCACATCTCGGTCCTGACATTAAAGCAGAAGTAACATGCCTTGGCACTGTTCTGGACACAGATTTACGTTTCACTTGGCACATAAAAAACGTGACCAAAACAGCTTTCTTTCATTTAAGAAATATTGCAAAGATACGGCTGTTCCTTTCCAATCAAGACGCTAAAAAACTTATCCATGCTTTTATGTCAAGCCAATTAGACTACTGTAATGGTCTTTTAACAGGCCTCCCGAAACAGTCAATAGAGAAACTCCAGGTTATCCAAAATTGTGCGGCTATACTTTTAACAAAAACAAGGAAGATTAAGCACATAACCCCGATTTTAGCTTCACTCCACTGGCTTCCAGTATCTTAACCTTAATCTTAACAGCCTACATTGAAGACTCTCTATCATTTTATAATCCCCCACGAGCTCTTAGATCCTCTACCACTGGGTTTTTAAATACAAACAATCATATGCACAAGAAAACAGGCAGAACAGCTTTTGTTCACTATGCTCCAAAACTATGGAATACCCTTCTGAAAAAGTCATAAGAGAAGAGGGCTCTCTGAACATTTTTAAACGACAACTGAAAACCTATTTGTTTGTGAAAATTTCCTGTGAAGTTGCTCATTGCATTTTTTTCACCCATTTTAAAATAACACCAATTTGCTGAGGGTTTAAAGGTTGAAATACTTGTGAACGGTGTCTTAGAGGTGTCCTGAAGCCCTGAAAGTTGTTTTAAAAAACCTCATTGGCGTTTTTAGCCTTGTTGTAGTAGCTTGTAGCTCCTAGTGTGGGAGCTGTGTTTACGTATGCGCGCTCATGCAAAACCGACGAAAGTTTGTGGTATGTGCAAATCAGTGTTTACATGATACCCGGAAGCCTCCCCCACACACAGAGAGAAACTTGTGGAGTTAGCAGTAACAAGCAGTAACAAGTCATATTTAAACCTACTGTGTATGTGTGTGGGACTCTTCTGAGATTACTTTGGACGAGACATTTTGTGGTTTTGTTATGTTGTTTTTTCTTAAATGTTGGAATCCTGGTCACCATTTACTTCAATTGTTTGGAAGATGAGTGTAGAGCCTTTTCCCTGTGAACTTCCGGAAGTGTTTTATACACTTATTGAAGAACAATAGAACTTGTCCAATTTTCCATCAGCATGAAGATTAGTAGATAATGACTGAATTTTCATGCTTGGGTGAAATATCCCTTTATCCATGTTGACCATAAAGTTGAGCTTGGATTTTTTATTTTTTTATTTTTTTAAATTTCTTATTGACCTCAGGGATAACCATGTGTTATACTCGAAAAGCTCATTGATTTTTTTTATTCTTTTATTAATGTTATAAATGACACGGTGTGGTAACTTTCTAACTTTACTCGATCTACATTCAGCCTTTTCCAAATAACTGCTACACTCTGAGCACTAAAGAGTGAGAATATGTGAGTGTTTCATCTTCCCAGGTCTGGAGGTGTGTTACTGTTGAAGGGTGGCCCTCCTCTTCCTCTCCTCCTCCGGGAGCGTCTGTTCTCCTGTGTGCTGGCAGGCCTCCTTGCACATTCTTCATGATCAAAACCTTTTTTTTTTTTGCAAAATAATAAGCTGGCTCTATACACACAAACGCATACATCCATACATAGAGGAGTGTGTCATCCATTATCTGGCAGCCTGCAGGCCTGCTGGCTGTGTGATCAGGGGTTACAGCAGGAAGCAGCAGCAGCCACAGCAGCAGGCGGTGGGTGGCTGCCTCCCCAGATGTGGCTTCCTCGGGGCCTGTGACCACGCGTCTGATAACAAATCAAACGCCTCCACCTCAAATACCTGCTACCATTCTCTTGAAATGTAAAAGCCCAGCTGAGCTGTTGGATGTTTGAGTGCACGTTTAATGAGCTCAGGGCGCGCAGGGGTCAACATGGTGGGCGAAGAGAGGCTAGGTGTTTGGGAGGGGTTTTAACATTCAAATGATTTCATAATGTCTGCCGCGGTCTTTGCTGGCTATTCAAATGACCACAAGGACTACAGGCTGAAGTGGAAATGCAAATTTGGACTTGTAATATTCACTTGATGTAAAATACTTTGGTTAAACTGTTCAATAATAAAGCCAGATGTCAGAATTTACTTTATTTATTTATTTTTGTATAAATATAGTGAAACTAAAATATTTTCAGAACATCCACACATAGGAAGACTTTAAGCGGGACACAGGGGACATGCCCTCTGAAAACCCTCATATTTGCCTTAAGGCAATTTAATATTTACTATTAGTATACATTCACACAACCAACACATGTTGAATTTTGCACCTTGCACATAGATAAAGCACTTTGCACCACGCACTTTATGTCATTCAGTTTACATTGCTATTGTTACTGCACTTTTGTTCTCTGTATGAATGGTTATGTATATACATGCCCTCTGAAAACCCTCATATTTGCCTTAAGGCAATTTAATATTTACTATTAGTATACATTCACACAACCAACACATGTTGAATTTTGCACCTTGCACATAGATAAAGCACTTTGCACCACGCACTTTATGTCATTCAGTTTACATTGCTATTGTTACTGCACTTTTGTTCTCTGTATGAATGGTTATGTATATA